>NC_084954.1:14686226-14986226 GCF_949316205.1 Platichthys flesus | reverse complement strand
TCTTGAATAATTTCTGGGTCAAAATGTAGGAATTTGCTTATGATTAACTGCTGTTCCCAGAAATGGCTGCTTCGACTGTATTTTGAGAGTGTGCCTTCACTATTGGCAGTCTCTAAATGGATGAATTTTGGACCCATAATTTATGTCTGGTTTGAGACTTCCAGAGTAGTCACAAGGTGCTCCCTTTGACTATAAAAGCCAATACATAATAAAGAGAGTGATGTGGCCAATATCCCTTTGGAGTCTCTATAAATTATGCAGGTGTTTATTGGAGTCTATTTTTTCCAGAGTTTAAAAATGGGTAATGTCGGGTGAGTTGCAGCTGAAATCCAATAAGCCCGAGTTAAAAAACTTTTAAGAAGTGTTGAGGTCATTGGTATGTATCATTTAGCAATAAAACACAATCTTGAGAGAACTATTTGTCAATGAGAGCATCCGACCATGAACTCAAAATAGATGCTGAGATTAGTGCTGTTCATGACAGGTTGTCATGCGAGTCAGTTTCAATCCCAATCAACCCACCAGCAGACTGTAACAATAGCACTAATCTGGGAATCAACCGAACCATGGATTAAAGACCCCATGTGATGAGGGCTGAGCCCAACGCTGACCTGAACTCTGACCAGATAGCATGCTGCTCAAAACTAAACCAAACTATATTATTGATCCAGTCTTTAAAGTGTGAAACTCAGCAGAGAGAAGCAATGATATCTGGGGTCTGCTTCACTGTCCTCACAGTATATGCCTCATCCTTACTCATCCAAACAGGTCTCTTCTGCTAACAGAGACAAAGGCTTGTTTACATTGTCAGAACAGAGACTGGAGGCTCAGGTTCCTCCTTCGAGAGATAGAAGAGTGCAAAGAGAAATAAAATGATCTAAAGGAATAAACTGCACTACAAAAGGAACATTGAGGCACTCGCTGGAGTTTGCTTCAGTCCACAGAATTGTATCAGCCTCAAATCCCTTATAAGCTCACTTTTTCCACCAGGAAGCGAAACAACAAAACACGAGCAGATTAATTTGAATTGGGGAAAATCTATGGTGGCAGGCTGTCGAGTCCCAGTCGTCAAAGCAGTGGGAAAAGACCTAATGATCTACTCTTTGTTTAACACGGTAGAACAACAAACTTTGCCTGGGCCCAGTGTGATCGCATGAATAAGCACCTGAAATATGTCCCCCTATGCTTCTGGCTGGCACGTCAACTGGCTCGCCTTGCCTTCATTTGACTTAGGGATTCTAGAGCTGGGGGAGCAAAGTCTACTCACCACCATATCACTCAGGCACATGGCACGTGGTCAGAAAGGCGGAAAAAATCTAACTTTCACCCACTCACACGATGGTGTGAGCTTATTGGACACTGTAAGGGAAAGATGTGGTGAAAGATGATAATCTAAAACATTCTGTGATTTTTGTCTGTCTCCTTGTCCGCTCAGATTTCCAATTCAAGGTTACCGCAGCCCAGAGAACGTTTAATATCTTGCAGTCAGTGGGTTTAATCTTGAGTGTACTCTGGTTTACAGTGGTCAAATTTATTGTGCGTGTTTCCCCTGTGTCATCACTCCTCCTCGCTTTCACACAACTGTGTAACCCTCACAGTCTCAGTATTTCATTACTGTCCAGCAGCTGGTGGTTCTGAGTACATGATCTAAAGCTATATCTACATATTAACATCATATCTGTTGCCCTGCGAGCACGAAAAGCTCTGTATAGTAGACGTGAAACGCAGAAACACTTAATCTGACATTGATACCTGTAGCAATTTTGTTTAAGGGGTTTCAGCAGGAGGTCAGAAAATTGGAAATGGAAAAAAACATTACTTCATACTATTTCCATAATCCGAATGTACTAGATACTGCGTGACTGACCTGTTGCATATTTCACAGACATCAACGAGTGCCTGTTGCCTGGAATCTGTAAGAACGCTGAATGTCTCAACACCAAGGGAAGCTACAGGTGCATCTGCTTACTCGGCTACTTGTTAGACACTGACAGGAGTCACTGTGTCTGTAAGTATCTCATGCACACTGATGTTATCTAATGCTGGGACTGTTTCCTTATGTGCCGCATCGGTTTTATGTGATGCTATCAACTCTCTCCTCAGCGGACAAGGCTGTTTCCAACCAGAAGTCACTGTGCTACCGATCGGTGTCAGCAGCAACATGCTCTCTGCCGCTCGCTCAACACATCACCAAACAGATCTGCTGCTGCAGCCGAGTGGGCAAGGCCTGGGGCGCTGAGTGTAATCGCTGCCCTTTGCATGGAACAGGTACAATCAAAAGTTCCCCAATACTGCTACTGCATGTAGACACATCCTCCTTGAGTCTTAGCATGTCATGGATCCGTAAATTTCAAGCGTCCATATCTGGGTTTTAACTGGGCCTGCTCAAAAACCATTAGTTGGGTTATGGTTATTAAGGGATATTTACAGTTATAAAATCTCACATGTAATCTTATGCAAGGGACAGCAACAGAGCACATTTACTTACTTACATTCAATCACCATTTTTCCTCTGGTATGTCAAGCTGTTCAAAATAAGCAAATGTGTTCGGAGTGGAAAGGGACCAAGAAATTTAACAGTTTTCATATTTTGAAGGCTACATAATAATGGGAGTCAGTCTTGTGTTATCACTCCAACCTCCAGAGAGAAACCCCACTAATAGATCGGCAAAGCTTCACAGCAGAATTAAATAGCTCGGCCAAGTGAAACATGGGAAGTACTTGTCATCTTTTTTTTCTCCATACTGATCTAATCTTCAAAGTCTCAGAGCGAAACACTCTGGTCTGGTGTCTGCACTGGCCGGTGATTCATGGGGATCGTCATAGATCAGATATCACAGACACAGACCTCCGTGGTGATGCTCAGCCAGGACCAACACAGAGTGCAGACACAGAGCCTCTGGTTATTTGGGACACTGGCTTTTGTATTGCCTGACAAGCTGTTAGATCCATGCTCTGGACATTTCTTGCGACTTGGTAACAGGAGCCCACCAACTTTCATTCCAGACCGACTTCTATGATGTGGATCCTGATCATGTATATTCCCACTTCCCTCCACTTTAAATGCATCATTCAGTAGCTTATCATATCCATGTTTCCTGCATTTACACAAGAATTTTCAGCGACCACATGTCTGTCGTTACTCTCTACTCCAGGCTCTTTTTGGCGTAGAGCTGCTGCGGTTTTGGGTCAGGTAGGGGACACAGTGTGTCTGACTTGTAATGGATTCACCATCGCTGAGGTTTGTTGTGCTCGGACACAGAGAGGTGCAATCTACCTCTTTTTAAGTGACCAGCCAATCCTCTGTTAGCTTCTCACTCACACCCCTATATACAGCAAAGGGTTCAAAGGTCAGTTGAATCTTCTATTTCCCTCACTAGCGTGGTCGTGCCTGTTTGTTGCAGATATTCCCTAAACGCTACGAATTCTCTCCCTCTGTGACAGCTGTCACAAGCTCGCTAGCTCCGCAGCGCAAGCCGAAACCTGACCCCACACACAGTAAAACACAGCATGCTCAACATAACAGTATTACACGGATGGCTTTTTTGGTATTGCTGTGAACATCAGACAAAAACATGAGCCACGATCACAGCATTTTATATTAGCTTTAGAATTTGGAGAGCACGATTCAGAGGCAATGTTTTCTAGGGCTCATTGTTTGCATGATGTGTTTCCTGCCTTCCAGATCATTTCAGGGAGATCTGCCCAGCTGGTCACGGGTACACCTACTCTCTGTCAGATGTTCAGATCTCTGTCAGACCTCTGGGAGAACATGTTCTGCAGAGTACAGGAGTAACATGGGATGAGCAGGGTCCAGTTTATCCTCAGCCTCCGTCTTCCCTGCCGTCACTGCCGGTGCCCAGCAGGCCAGGGTTTCCCATCTACCCAGAGACACCCCAAGTGCCCCAGTACCCCGAGTACCCTGAGTACCCTGAGTACCCAGAGACGCCACAGGCCCCGGGGCTCCCTCTGACTCCGCAGCAACCTCTCCATCCCTCCCACCCAGCCAAAGAGACACCGAAACAGCCAGGTGAGATTGAAATGCCTTGTGCATGGAACCTCTGCCAAGTTGACTTTAAGGTTGATAAATGTTTACTCTCAATGCTAAAAAAAAAAGATGAAGAGATAATCCTGCTGCATGTTTTGTATCCAAACATGGTATTCACTTTACCACTTGGATATTTTTACCACAAACCCATGGCATAAACAGTGCCGGGCAGCTGAGTCATTACAAAATAGGAATTTCTTTCTCACAGGATGTAAATGGATTAGCTTCTTTTGTAAGAATCCAAACATCAACAGGATGTTTTGAGCTCCACAAATACATGCTTGATCCAAGGTCGAAAATATTCAGAGGAGTAGTCATTTTGGCCATACATCAACATGAAACCCCAGTGAGCGTCACCGTGATGCACATGAGTAATTCACATCAGCAAGACATCTAAATCCTCTGGATTTCCTGCAAATTTTTCTTTACCAATTTAATGCCTTTGTGATACTTTACTGGCACCGCTACAAGATTTCGATTTATGCGAGGAGACAATTATGTAAATATTTTGGTCTTCATTATCAGCGATATCTGTTTCCTCGTCTCTGTCTTTGCATTCTTCTTTGGCCAGCAGTCTGCACTGCTTTTATGAAACATCTTTCTCTGTCCCACCTACAAGATAAATGAACTGTAAGCTTTGTTTTATTAGAGTTAAACACCTCCAAAGCTGCATGTCGAGTACATACGTTTTGGGGTATGTAATGGTACTTGTAAATGTGAACTTTTGCCACTGATAAACTTTTTCCTCTTCTCTCTGTCTGGTGGCAGATGTGGAAATTCTGATCCCGGTAAGTTCTCCCTCCCCGTCAGCCCCTTGTCTTTTTCCATGTTTATCTTAAAAACGATATGCTCTAGCTATCTCAGCTGGAGAGTTTGTTTAGGATTATGCAACTTATCCCGACCACATTTTGGTAGACACACACAGCTAATTAGCAGTACATATGATGGAAAAAAGCAGACATGCTGTATTAGTTTGAAAAATATGCAAAAGATTAATTTTCTGACAAGCAATATTTGCTTGTTTTTCAGCCAGCTGTTGTGACTGACTCACCACAGGGATATCCAGGTATTTTCTCCCCTTAACTTTACTCACACAGATCATATAACACTACATCTTCTTCTGCCTCAACACTGATGTTTAATGCCTCTTATGGTTTTACTTTCCGTGTCTTAGCTCAAGGGCAAATAGTATTTTCACTCATACATAGACGTGTGATGTGTTTTTCTACAAATTGCTCACTCCTGCACAGTGGTGGCAGTCTCAGCTCTCTACCCTCAAGCCAGTGAAAACATCAACATTAAAGATGGAAGATTACCAACATATTCGACATGAGTCAAATTGATTTACTTTAGTCATTGTACGGTTTTCAGCCCAAAGAAAAGAGTGTATCATTTTTATCCAGCTGCCTAGTGAGTGACACCGGAGGCAGTAGTGGCTGGGAGAAGAAGTGTATCATAATGTTGGTGTAGAATGTTTGAGGCAGTGTTAGCGTTTCTTTTGTACTTGCACTCACCTGCTTCCTCGATCCCTCTTCACATACATTTTTCCAGATTCCTCCATCAACCTGGGTCCAGATTCAAGGGACCCAACTGAAACATCCAGAGGTAAAACACGCATATTAAACACTGGGCCTTTTTTTGATACACAAGTGTGACACTTGTCACTACAGGCTCAGCACTCAATAGAGTATCAAACTCTAATACTTATTAGAGACATTTCCTTGATAATAAATTGGAAACTGTGACTCGTAGGGCTTCGCCTGTTGGCGTCCAATTTCTTAGAGCAAGGAGGCGATTAAAACATGTGCTTCCTGTTCAAAATCCTACAGTGTGTTTTTTTTGGGGAGTTCAACTTTGATGGATTTTGACCTGCAAAGCGTACGTATGTGTGACCATTCCAATTATTAATGAAATCTTAATGAATACTGGTTTTAATGAGCCAGTATGATCTTACTTAAGCGATGTAAGCATCGACTTCTACAGTTGTACGGCGTGTGATGAGAAACAACAGCACAAACACAGTATCAGACTTGTATGAACTGAACAGAAAGTTCTCCTGTGAGTCAACCATTTCTCAGCTCAGTTCACCTGTCAGTCATTTGTTAATTCACATTCAAGGATATACTGACTTCCTAACATGTTTACTCACACAAAGTAACATGAACTCAAGCACACACTTTAAAGTTCATTGTTGTTTTGATAAGTGTCCCTGATAAAATGTTAATGCAGCTGTAATAAAGAAAAGAGTCGAGATTAACAGGTGATGCTGCAGCTGCGATGAAAGGAAAGTATTCACTGTGTGAGTGAGTCATCAGTGCACATTCAATGATTGGTCCTCATGACCCCGAGTGATAGTCAACGGCTCAAATGGTCAGAATCAAGTTCAAGAGTTATGCTGAATTGTAGATCAGACACTTAGAAGTCATTCAAATCCAGTGTTTGACCTTCATATTAATCAAGGAGCCATTAAAAGCTGTTAGTCATAGAGCAACAGCTACCCTGGTTCTGAAAGAAGGGATCATGAAGATCTTTAAATCGTTCTGCCACGTCTCAGCTCAGTGAGTGAGTCTAAACAGTAAGAGCTCCATAACTGAATGACTTGTTTTTTTTAAATGAACTGATTTTAGTGATTCTGGACACTGACCGGGAATGTTTAGAACATCACTTATTACCTTCTCACAGAGTGAGAACAGCAGCAGCACCGTGGAATGCAAATCACAGTCGTCAGACTTATTTTAGTCTGCAGCTGAACGGCAGCAATGAGCAGCGACTGACAGCAGACTATCCTCAGAACAGGGCAAAGATACTGCCAAGACCACTGAAAATTCTCCCGACCGCAGGCTCCACTGTCATTAACAATTGCAACCAGTATCTTACTGACTGACTATGGTGATATTCTAGCAAACGTAGCTACCTCACGTCCAGGAAAAAACACACCTCATCAGCAGCAATCAGTCCCAAACTCACAATCGTGAACCAGCAAACAGTTCAGAGTCCAACCTATAAAGACATAGATGAACACTATGTCTGTAATTACTTTTTCAAGTGTTTAAATATGTTCTCTAGAATATTTTGTCTTTCTCCTACCACCAGCAGCAAACCAAGCTCCTCAAGCTCATTATTCTCTAAAATAAACAAGAATATTATGAATCTTATAGGTAATGCTAATAACGTTTTTGTTAAGCAATAAAACTAGATAGTTGAATGATACGTTTTATGTAAATTTACAAAACTTCTCAATAAATGTGAAACACAATAAAGTCAACTGAATCTGCTCCATACACCCTAATTAGCGATACTTTAGATTAGTATATAAACAAAAATAACTTGTGTATAAGCTTGCAGCTTATTACATGGGTTACAAATCTAAAAACAGTGGGTGGGTATGGAGCTGTAGATCAGCCATGCACTACAACAGCTTGAAGCTGAACTCCTCATTTTTTATACTTTCTGTCAACTGCTGGCAGACAAGCGATGTGTCTCCTGAGGCATTTTTGCAAGATGACCCAAAGTTAGGCTGGGGAGAGCTTGTATTGTGCTTTCATTTGACCCC
Organism: Platichthys flesus; assembly: GCF_949316205.1. Classification (NCBI taxonomy): domain Eukaryota; kingdom Metazoa; phylum Chordata; class Actinopteri; order Pleuronectiformes; family Pleuronectidae; genus Platichthys; species Platichthys flesus. The sequence continues at coordinate 14,978,625 of NC_084954.1, read as the reverse complement.
TTTTCTCAAAAGCCAAGTTGGCTTGAACACGCAGCACTGCACAGAGGGTGAGAGGGCGAGGGACCAAGAAAGAGTGTGCCTTTTGGACAGGGAAGCTATCCTGTGTGGACAGTGGCCAGATTTATGAGTAATGGAGGAAGAAGACAGAGTGAAAGTATTTTGGGGATGGTGAGAGAGTGTGAAGAGCGATAGGCAGTAATCCTGTAGAAAAAGACACGGCACTGTTAGTTTTGTCCTCCTCGGTCGTATACTCAGGGGCCCAGTTCCGTGTCTCTGTTTTACCACAGTCCATTTAATCTATAGAGATACAAGAACAACACTAATGTCAAGCTCTACTGTGCATGAGCTGTTACTTCTCGACGCCTTTGTCAGCTCTCCATACCACCTGTTAGATCACTGCAGTGCTGTAAAACTTGTCCTCTTGTCCAGGAACCCATCTATAAAACAGCAAGACGGGTTCCCATGCAGAACAACATGTGTTACTGGAATCCTCTTTTCATTTTTTACGGTGTTTGTAATGTTGTGTAACTCATGGTAAAAAAAAAAAGAAAAACATCTTGTCTGCTTCTTGAGTAATGACTTTGCACATCTCTGCGGGTTTTCTTTTAGGTCATGACAAGTGTGCCTCCACCCCCACCATCTGCGGACATGGGAAATGTATTCCTGTGCAGACCGGCTACACCTGCCAGTGTGAGCTGGGATTCAAGCTCAGCGCCCTGCAGACCAACTGCATTGGTAAGAAACAGTGATGGAGAGAGGTAGATGGGGTGAGACAGGGGTGACGGTTGGGCACTCAGAGGGGGAAGGAGGAGGCACACACACACACACACACAAACACACATATATCTTTAAACCAGAGGCCCCAGCGGCTCTGTCTATCATCAGCAGAAGTCATTCTTCAACACCAAACATTACACGGCACAGAAGCCTTGAGAAATTGAGCGAGCCAAAGTGAAAGGGATCCGTTTGTTTATGTTGACCCGTTCCGTGATGCCTGACAACAGCGTGCAGGCCGTCCAAAGAGCTGCCACAGTGTTGCGATCCCTTACCTCAGAGTGAAGGCCTTGGCCGGAGCCTCTGCTCCGCCCGGCTGGGCTCAGGTCCATCGCTGAGGAATGCCTGTTTGTAGAGGAGCTCCAAAGTCAGAACTCTGCGAGTGAACTGTCTCTGCTGGTGAAGTGAAACTGCTTTATGGTGTCAAGTTCGATATACAGTCCCCTCATTCTCCATCTCCCATCACAGATGTGAATGAGTGTGACGAGGACCCATGTGAAGGGAAGGGCCGCTGCATAAACAACTATGGGTCCTACATCTGCCAGTGCCACAGCGGCTACAGCCAGGTGATCACCCAGAACAGGAAGTTCTGTCAAGGTGAGACACACCCCACGTGATAGCAAGAGAACAAATGTTCCCAGTCGATGGAAGTCACCACAGGCTGCTTTTAACTAACTCTCTGTTCGAGCCCCGCAAGGTCTCGTCCGTCAGTGCTCTTTATTTTAAAAAGCATCCTTACCCAATTAATGTAGTGGAACACAATAGTCACTTTCTTTTCCGTTCTCCTTGGTTTTCATTCAACTTGGCAGACATTAACGAGTGCAGCATGCCCAACAAGTGCCAGAACGGCGACTGCGTCAACACAGAAGGATCTTACACCTGTGAATGCAACAGTGGCTACGCCAAGTCTTGGAGAGGCCTCTGCGAAGGTGACATGAATTCCTGCACAAGCACCTACGCACACACTCAAGTTCATATAACAGCACAACGTTAGCCAGACCCATTTGTTAGCTGCCATGAGTTCAAATGTAGCTAAAACACATTTATTTTCCTATAATGGAAGCCAGGAACACAACTATGTGAAAGCTATGCTCAGTTCGTGACAGAGAGATTGTGTTTGTATATATTAGCATTTGTGAGCTTACACACACTTTGTTCCATGCATGTGGACATTGTTCAAGTAATAAACTAATTCAAATGATTATTTTCATCGAGCAGATGTGGACGAGTGCAGAGATCCCAACTCCTGTCCCGATGGCGCTTGCGTCAACACTCCCGGGTCCTTCCAGTGCCAGGTCTGTGGCCCGGGCCTCGGGTCCGTCAGTGGAAGATGTCTGGGTAAGGCCGCCTCACAACCCATCATAGCATTAGCAACACTAAGCAAACTCCTGAGTGTTTTTCCGACCAATGAAAGGAAATAGGCTGGCTTACCTACCCAGCAACTATGAATGCTCAGCCCTGTGCGTAGGCTACATGCGTACCTACGACGTAGCTTCGATGCAGAAGCATGAATTGGGCTGAAATTCTGCTGACCCAATTTTAGTTTGAAAATTCCAGGGAAGTGTTCATCAGGGTCCTATCATATTACTTCATTCCAGAAGAAAACAACCTGCATTAACCTCGGCTACCAGTGGAGAACGCTACATGGATAATCAATTACATGCGTGACGTGTTTTTCCAAACAGCTGTGTTTTCAAACGAAAACATAATCCTATTGCTGTTGCCTAAATTATATAATAAAAAATATATTTTATGCTTCCAAAGTTTTTATATTGGATGCTTATGTGCACTACTGGTCCCACATCACACTTGACACAGCCCAATGTCTTGGTGATTGTGGATTTAGCACAGCCCTCCCCCCTCTCTCCTCATTCAGTGTTTCCATGTACAGTATGATATATCCGCTCCTCCACCCAGCAGCCTCTGAATATCCACAATGTTGTTCAAACACATTCACTGTGTTATTGCTGATCTTTGGATATCACTGGACCCCGTAAAAAGACTGTTTATAATACCTCAATTTGGGAGAGTCCAAATATTTTCTCTTGGCCACAGCCTTGAAAAAACAGTATTATTGTTAGAGAGCTCTGGCCACTGTACTCTGGGGTCCGGAGGAGGCCAGCGAGGCTTCATTACCACGGACGAGGTGAGAGGACTGAACGCTCACAGGAGATGTATGAATAGGTCAATTCAAGGCAGCAACGACGTCTCGACCCACAAATCACTCAGTGCTACGTGCCAGGCAGTGGGCATGTCACTGTCTTGTCACAGTCCACTGCAGATTATTAGATAAGAGTAAACAAATGGACAATAAACTACATTTGGTGTGTGTTGCTTTTAGGCTAACAGGCCAGCAGCGTCCCTTCCTGAATGTGGCTGTTACATAACATCCTGACTGGTGCAACTCATACCACATCCCCTCTTTAAGACCATGCGCCCCACTAATTTGTTTTGAAACCTAAGCTCCTGGAGGGAGAATTCCAGAAATGTGAAAATCTAAAAGACCAAATGGGGAATGGAAAATACGGAAATTTACTTTACCAGTACTTATAATCGATTACTTGGTGACTGTGACAACTGCTGCCCTTGTTTAAAGTATCTTGATTCCCTAGCCTCTAAAGAAAACACCATTTCAACTACTTTTCTGTTTGTAAGACCTCTAGTAGTATTCAATCTGGGTAAATAGTAACTTAGAAGAATCCTGTTAATGAGGGATGACACTGGAAGTAAATAGTGTTTCTGTGAAGATGCACTAACAGCCACACAGTAAACATTTGGTGCTGCGGGAGCAAACCGGCAACATGAGTGCTGGGTTTGCAGTATTTTCTTCAGTCAATTGACGGTAGCTCAGTAGTTTGTTCCTAATTGGCCGAATCATGGATAAGCCTAATTGCTAGTGCGATAGAGAAAACAGCCCCATTCCCCTGTCAAGGCTTATCGTTGGTGCTTGAGAGATGCCGGATGATTGCAGAAACAAACCATTGGGCCACACTGACAGATTTCTGGCAGTGCCAACGAGTAGGCAAACAAAACCCAGTCTGTTACTCGCTCGCTGTGTTTTCACTCTGTTTCAGAATCTCCATCACCTCTCACTAACGTCCTCTCTCCACCTCATTCACTCTTCCTTCCTCACCCCCTCTTTCCCTTCCTCTTTCAAAGTCATCCCCTCTGTCTGTTTCTCATGCTCAGAGTTCTGTTTCTCTCTCTCCACTCTCTCCATGTAACCCTAAAAAAAACTGCCATAGTTAACACTTGGTAAATTCCACTATAAAACATTATTTCTGCATGAGGTTTTCCACATAATCCTTGGGTCAACTGGTTTGACTCATGAAGTGGAAAAGACAGCTACTGCCGCAAGTAGTAAAAAGTCCTTCATGAATGAGGTTTGGTTCTGTGCACTGATGTGATTTAATGGCTGCTGTTTGCAGTCATTTTACACTCTAATTATGCTCTGATTATTTCCCCTTTACTGCAGTTATATGCTTATACAGACCTCAGTTTGTACACAGCTCTTTATTTTAATTTTCAGAACGCTGTTTCCTGCTGGAAAAGCTACATTTTCCTACTGGCTTTTTCAACTTTGTATCTTACATTTAATCTTACTTTCAAGGGATGGCTCACCCAAAGCACCAAAGCTGTTTTCTTCATTCCACAATGCCGATCCCCTCTGTCCCCAGATGTAAACGAGTGCCTGAACCAAACAGTGTGCGGCAGCGGTAGGTGTGTCAACACAGAGGGCTCCTATAGGTGCAACTGTTTCCAAGGCTACAAAGTCTCACCGGACAACATTTGCCGAGGTAAGCGTTTGTCAGAAGGTCAGTCGAACATTATTAACGGCCCATATCAAAGTAACGGGTCTGTGAAAGCTCTCCGAAGTGCTACTACAGAAGCTTTGTGTCAGCATTGAACATTTATAAAAAGGCTACAAAGAGTTTACAGTTGTCTTTATGTCCCGTGGCCCCTCTTTTTTCACCTCTATATCATCCCTCCAGATGTGGATGAGTGTGTGCTCCCAGGAGTCTGTCTCCACGGCCGCTGTGTCAATCTGGACGGCACCCACAAATGCACTTGTAACCATGGTTTCCAAGCCACCTCAGACAGCAAAGCTTGTGAAGGTCTGTAAAGGATTAGGGCCATTGGGTGTAAGTCCTCACTGCGTACTCCTCCACTCGTGGAGCTCCTCTGACAGCGGATTAATGTGTGCAAATTGTTTCTCTGTTAGATGTCAACGAGTGCGAAACTGGGAGCACATGCCCTACAGGGATTTGCATCAACACAGCAGGTTCTTTCACTTGCCAGAACTGCAAGCACGGATTTGGACCATCAGCTGATGGATTGAGATGTGAAGGTATGAAATCTGCTGTCTAGTACAGTTTTTGATGAACTGATGAGGATCTGTCTGCACTTTTGTGGTGAATTTGGTCTTTTTGCTTTCAGATGTGGATGAGTGTGCCCAGGGTGACTTGTGTCTGGGTGGAGTGTGTGCCAACACGCAGGGATCCTACACCTGCACCAGGTGTAAGGCTGGCTACAGGGTGTCACAAGACCGGCAGAGGTGTGAAGGTAAATCCAGTCTCCAACTCATTCAGCATAAATCTCTCGTATTGTTACGACTGTTGACACGACACATCTGGGCAGTTTGTCAATTCAACATTAAAACTCCTTTGATGTGCAACTGAATTCCTTCCACAGCCTTTCAGTGATATCCAACCATATCTGTACTGGTGTTTGTGTGTGTGTGTGTGTGTGTGTGTGTGTGTGTGTGTGTGTGTGTGTGTGTGTGTTTCACTTAGATATCGATGAGTGCCAGTCCCTGTCTACCTGTGCCAATGGGATCTGTCTAAACTCGGAAGGCTCTTACACCTGTGAGAACTGCCCCACAGGGTACAGGGTATCATATGACGGGGAGTTATGCGAAGGTTGGTTCACTCAGCACCACTCATTTAAATGGATCCCTGCATAAAACCACATGTAGCTGAAATTCAGGCTCATATATCTAAGTCTGGTGGTGAAAGTGCCTCTTGCCTTACTTCATGAATTTGGACCTTTCTTCTTGGCTGTTGAGGACATCTAACAGTCTCTTTTGTTTCACTCCAGATATTGACGAGTGTGTGCTGCCCAATACATGCCCCCTGGGAACATGTACTAACACACTGGGTTCCTTCACATGTATCGTCTGTCAACCCGGTTTCAGAGAGTCTGAGGACGGACAGGAGTGCGATGGTGAGACTTTTGGCTGTGTTTGTGCAGGAATGTGCTTTGTTATGTTTGTATAGTTGAGCACAGGTGTGTGTGTGTGTATCTTCCTTTATTCTTCTTTTGAAAAATAGAAGAATCCATCCTTTCATACTCAGCGATGTTGCAGTGAGGGGGTGATTGTGCCAGCTCTGTTGAACATGTTTCCCAGCTGGTGTGTAAACAGCATCAGGTGTGACATCTTGGACCAAAAGCCGCTTCATCTGTTTGCAAAATCCCAAAATACTCCTTCTAGACATCACATCATAGCTGGAACGTGGACCGCTCCGCCTCTGGCACCACTCATTTAATCCTTGCTCAACACAATGTAACACCAGCACTCAAATAGAACACGATGATGTCAGGCGAATGCCCCGTGGATCGCTCAGCTAAAATGATAGAGGTGTCGACATTTGTAATTCCCGGTTCCAGTGATTATCGATGTTACTGATTACATCTGGCGGGTTTTATTTATTTGAAGCCAGAGATGATAATCTGTGCTGTGATGTGTCTGTGTATTTGTGTCCAGATGTGGATGAGTGCTTGATGGCTAACGTGTGCCCGGGCCAGCTGTGCTTGAACAGCCCAGGATCTTACACCTGCAGGAGCTGTGAACCTGGTCTGCAACTGTCTGAGGACAGTCACAGCTGCGAGGGTAAAACCACATCTGTATTCACCTACCTGCTCCGGGAAGTTTATTCCTCTGAAGTCTTCCCTGTGTTCAAGATTGTCTGTTACAGCAGACCACTCTTACAATGGACTGCATTAGACCAAGATCATGATTACAGAACATCTTCACAGTACTCAGTAATATGTCATGACATGATTTATGAGATCAATGCAGGGAAGCGGCCGCTTTGGCTAATGCTGGGAGTTTAGATCTGTCATGACTTCATGGGAAGCAGCACGGAAAGGATTATTTAAATGGATTCAAACATGGCCTCAGTTGGTCATATAGGCTGTGGTGTGTTGTTGAATGTGAAGTGCGGATCTTGCCTGCGAGGCGATCCCCCCGCTGATACGTGTCTTTGTGCTGGGAAAAGATTTTACAAAACAAGCCCGGGTCCAAGTCAACCTCTGATAGGATTTTAATGGATGTGTCTGATGCCATGGAAAATATTAAGGGCTTAATCTGAAATGAAGTCAGCCAATCCCCTTGCCTTCCATGAGCTCGCCCTGTTGAACTCACTCTGTTCACCCCAAGGCAAAAACGCAGCGGTTTCAATCACTTAACAATGGCCCACACTATTTTCTTCCTAAGAAATTCAATCTGTGCCATCTCGAGGAATTTCCAATGGTCACGTAACAGCGAGCCAGCGACTGTTTGTAGATACAGTAATTATACGCCACCTGTAATAGCATGCTGTTTTGGATTCAGCGACCATCCTGCATACTTATCCTTCCACCCTTCTTAATAAAACACTGTCAGTGCATTTTAATAAAGAGGACTTTGCCTCCTGTGCCTTGGGCTGAGTCACACATGGCCATTAATAATTTATAACAGATAAGCGAGTGAGTTATAAAAAAGTGGACCATAGATGTCCCTTTGCTTTGTAGGATAACCTATAAGTAACCTTCTTCTTCTTCTTCTTCTACTGTGTCTCAGACATCGATGAGTGCCAGACCCTAGGTGTTTGCCCCATGGGTGTTTGCACCAACATAGTGGGCTCCTTCTCCTGCATGGCCTGTGATCCGGGCTTCACAGTGGCTCCCAGCGGACTCTCGTGTGAAGGTACAGTACAGTGGGCGGTTCACTGCGGTTCACTGGTGGATTTTTTCTCCAATTTAATAAAAAAAATTCAGAACAAGGAAATAAAATGAAAAAAAATACAGGAAACAATGTCGGCTCACAAATAAATCTGCAGGAAAGACTTGTGCATTACACAATATAGGACAATTTAACCTATATGACAAGCACCCTTGTCAGGAGTTCTATGTTACAATACCCTCGAGAAAGGACAGTGGAAATATCCAATCCAACATGAGAAAAAACGCTAAGTCTTGTGAACCACATTATCTCTAGAGTTAAGCATGCATTATAAGTAACGACACACATTCAAGTATAATCCTGTACCATTGTGTTTTGGTTGGGACTTTGTCGGTCGTTGAACTTTACGATAACTGTGCAGTCCACCTCGCAGCCACATGTTTCAGGGGACCACTGGGAGAATTAGTCAATACCTTGCTGATGTAGTGGTCTGGAAACTTGTCATCCATGTGACTTTACTTGGGAAAATTTGAAAAAGGGACCCAGTAATTTGCTGATGTGTCACCCTGATGACGTCTGTGCATGTGTCAATGCAGATGTGAACGAGTGTGAGGACACCAACCTGTGTTTCGGAGGCCAGTGCACCAACACTATTGGTTCCTTCAGCTGCTTCTGCCCCATTGGTCTGGAGCTGGAGGATGGGACATTCTGCAGAGGTGCACTACATATACACACACACATATGCAGTGTGGATCATCTGACACATGAAATATACCATTAGTGGTTAACCATTTCTTGTGGCTTACCTCATGCTGGCATCTTGACTCAGCTGTGTGTGCATGTTTGTGCTTGTGTGTGACAGATATCAACGAGTGCTTAACCATTGTGGGGATCTGTGGAGAAGGAGACTGTGTTAACACGGAGGGCTCCTACACATGCATCTGTCCTGATGGTTACACCACCATCAATGGAAGGACCGGCTGCCAAGGTACAGTTACAGACTGCAGCACCAACAGCAACCGTTATGGGAAAACATTGTGCAGATGATTTTATGGGTTTGGGGAATTGGGTGAGGCAGAGTCAACATAGGAGAAAGCTGGTAATAATGTAATAATGGTTCTTAGCAGATATTGCTGAAGTCATTTGACAGTATCCCTGCCGGTTCGCTCACGTTGCTCCCCTCAGTGCCGACAGACTGACAGACAGTGTCCCCACCACACTGACCTGGGCTCTGAGGCCGGGCTTGAGACCCCTGGTAATGGTTCCTTTCTGTGTAATGGGCCATGGCTTCATCAACTGTCTCAGCTCGCTCGCTCGCTCTCAGCACGGACATCAGCTTGATGTTATTCCAGCCGCACCCATTAACCCTTTGTTGACAGCTATGGGGGGAAATAAGGGTTGCGTGATCATCAGCTAAGGAAGACTTTTCTCTGTCAACCAACCAGAGCATTTGCTGTCAAAATACATGCAATCACTTTGGCTTGGATATCAGAAATTGTGTTGTTTCTGCTGGTGAAGTAAAGTAAACAGGGGAATGTCTGGCGGTGAAGTATCCTGTCGTGATATGGTGCAGGCAGGGTGAGATATGTTGCAGGAGGGGTTAGCTCTTTGGGTCCAGGCTGCTGTAAGACACTGGCATGGTCCTGTAATGGGTGAGGTTTACTATGATGTCCTCCGTCCCTCCTAACATTGAGACTTATATTGCCTTCGACATCACCCAAAGACTCTGAGCAAACTTCCCAGCCTGCATCAGGTACTTTGGCCGCCTGCCCCAACAAACCCTGGACTCTAATTATCCTATAAATCAGCAGTTGTCATATATTTTCTTGCAGTCTGCCAATGTGTGTACAGTGCTGACACAATGAAAGCCAGACCACTCTGATATGAGCCTGCAGAGGGAGGTGAAGGGAGGATGAGGATATGAAGGGTTATGGGAATGAAGGATGGGTCTTAGTCAGCTGCGGCCAAAATGGTGCTTGTCCTTGACCAGGGCCTGTCTTTCAGCAGAACCATGGAACAGAACATGTGCAATGAAGGACAGACAGCAGAATGAAACACGCCTAAGATCAATCAAAATCATTAGGTTGCGCCATTAACTTGCTGTGCCTTTCAATCTCTAAGTCCTTGAATCATTCCAAAGCTGTCTAGCCACAAAATAGTTCTATGTTTGCTTGTAATTGCTCAAGTTTTATTCCCTTTTCTCCATTTCTTAGTAAATGGGTGTTTGCCTTGTCGTCTCTTAAAGATTCATCTGATTATCAAAGTTTGGAAAAGGAAGCTGGACTGTGATTCATTTTCCTTTGCTTTCCTGCCTTTCCCCTCAGCTTTTACCCAAAGACTGAGCACCTAACAAGTTATGTTGTAATGCTGCAATTATCCACCAATCCACAGCTAATCAGGCATGCAGCTTTCATTATTAATTTTTACGAGTTGGAGGGAAATGGTCTCAGCCTGAAAAGCTGAGGTAGAGGTTGGTGTTTTTTTTCTCCTCTGGTTCATGTTTGCCAGTTTATCAGTAAGTGTTTCAAAATGGCTAATGAATCTTGTGCTCAGGGCTTGATTACGAATTATTATTGTGATGCTTATGAAAAGGAGTGGTGTCCCCTATGGATTTAACGAGGATGGAGGATATTTAGCAATAATAGATATGTAGCAAATGTTGTCCCACCCTCTCCCCAATTATCCCTCTTAACTTGTCTGCCCTTTTCCTTCTCTTTCCCCCGTCTCAGATGTGGATGAATGCAGTAACGATAATGTGTGCATGCAGGGCCAGTGTCTCAACACCGACGGCTCGTTCTTGTGCTTGTGTGAAGCCGGTTTCAAGTTCAACGCGGACACGGCTGATTGTGAAGGTGAGGAGAAATAAAACTGCTTCGTCATGTCCTGTTGTGTCTGTCGTGGGTTGACACTGTCCCGATAATTTGTCTGTCTGAAACCAGCATTTTTGCATCAGCTGTTGATTGATTGTCACACTACATTTAGGATTAAGCATAACTGGTATAGCACAGTTGATTGATTATTTATAACCAGTTGGGAATGAGCTCGTCAAAGTGTCCAAGCTTGGCTGGGAGGATGGTCCTCCGTGGTTCCAGGACTGAGGGGTGCCTGGATTACGTGGCTGGAGCCCTGAACTCCGTCTCCCCCGAGGGGAGCATGAATGACCCCATTGTGAGCAGGAGGTGTTTCTCCCTCTGGAACGTCTCTCTTTAGCTCCTTCACAAGTTCTTTGGTTGCTGTGATAATATTGTTCTTGGCCACCCCTGTTGCCTGCTGCGTTTACTGAAGACAGCTCCACACCACAGGCCCCCTGGCCGACTCCCGCCGCACAGCCATTACTTTAAAAGCAGAGGAGCAGAAAAGGGAGTAATAGCATGCGTGCGGGGGTGCATGCGTCCGTGTTAGTGTCTGATTGCACATGTGGTTGTATTTGTGCCTCTGTTTGTCACTCTTAAACTAACAGCTTCTCTCGATCTGTCTTTTCACAGACAAGGATGAGTGCAAGGAGTTTGGGAGCACAGTGTGTGGTACCTGGCGCTGCGAGAACACCATTGGCTCCTACCGGTGTTTCATGGGCTGCCAGCCTGGCCTCGAGGGAGAAGACGCCAAAGACTGTGGTGAGCGGTCAAACCACATGTAGTTAAAGACTAGCACACACGATTATGTTAAGAAAAGAATTTGTAGCCTAGCTGTTTTCGGGCTTGTATCATACATGTACCCTGATTTGATCCATTTACCGTGGAGTATAGAGTTAGAGAGTAGAGAGGAGCCTCAACTCACCACTCTGCTCTTCAGGGCTCTGTGTTTGTGCACAGATAATGTTATCTGTCTGGCACGGCGACACAAAGAGGCCGATTTGAATCAAAAGCTATCAGGTATTCGAGGTCCTCCTGCACCAGAGACCGTGGGGGGATGTGAGGAGAAGTGGCCCCTGAAATTGGGGCACTTTAGAAAAAAGAGTGCACTGTCAATGCAGCAGCCGATAATGGTCTCATTCTCTTGACAAAAAGGCAAATGGAGTGGTTCTGGCAGAGACACAAGATGGAACCTGATCACCACTGTTCTCATTTCAGAGAGAGATAGGATTGTCAGGCCAGCTTATATGGTCCCTTACTTCTTTGTACTCCCCATGGAGCAGCCCGCTCACACAGGTTGACTGGCTGGGTTTGTACTCGTGCTACATCTGGACCCACAACCAGCCAGCAACAACAGACTCATCCCCACAAGCTCCAGAATACATGAAGCCTTACAGTGTGTTTACTGGCAGGATTAGACACCTTGAGCCTGTAATATTAATGTGGTTTGTTGCACAAGGATGTAAGTTTATCTCTCTTTATTTCCCAGCACTGTGTAGCTTGTCGTTGTTGCTTTCACAGCATCATAAAGCAGCAAGTTGGATTTATGGGAGACGTAAACACCAGGCCAAATATTTTCCTCACATTGAGACGGGATCCAAACAGTCATCGCAGATTGACAAGCCAAGTCAGGAAAGCAGCCTGAGAGCATCAGATTGGAATGATGTGTTGGAAGCTGTGGGTGTTTGTGGATGATGTGTGTGCGACAGTGCGCGACTGTGTGTGCATGTGGTTTAACTGTGGGGAGTGTTTGCGTCCTCACTCGTCTGTTTGCGTTACTATTGGAGAACCGGGGACTGTAACGGTCTTAGACGAGCGCACAGAGCTGAGTGCAGCTTCATGTAACCTCACAGTTTTTATTGGACAATCAACAGATGGAGATCAGGCGGGAACATGCTGCCGCTGCGCTGATCAGTGACTGATCGGACCATCGCCCTCATCTTCACTGCACTTCATGATGTTGTCTGTCTGGCACCAGCTGTAGAGTGCAGGGGCCTGTAGGGTGATAAGGGCAGATTGAAACCAGCTGCTCACCTCTGCTCCTCTATATCTACTTATACATAACGATGTGTGATTTTAAATATATGTCCCTGATAACTGTATTAGGGGCCAATGACTTCCACAGGCTTGCTACATGCTGTAACTCACACATTATCTTTCCTGACATGTCCTGTGGAGCATGATTGATTCTGTAGATGGGACCTGCCTGAAAAAAACGTTCACATCATTCCCAATGTTGCCGCAAAAACTCCCATTTTAACTCATCCCAGTGAGTCATGACCACATCTGACCACCCTCTCCCTGTTGCTACGTCGTGACGCCAGCTGTTCGTGTTTTCTCAAGAACCCACAACAAACACTTGCACTTCTCATTATTGACTCAAAGCCCCCGGTTTGAAACCCAGCCCTCGTAGCCGCAGAAGCCCGACGCTACACACAATAGCGGCTTGTTTCACCTCACGATGGGAAGTTGTGGGAGATGCTGCCGTCACCCCAATAAAAGTCTACGGAGGGAGCTCAGTTACTCTGGGGCATTTTTGTCTGCTTGTAAAAATCATCAAATATTTAAGAAAGGGCCAGACGCAGTAATTTGCAGTTTCTGTGAGGGGCGTTGTTTTATTTTTACTCACTGACCTTCGAAGGGGCAGCGGTTGTCTTTGGCTCCACTCGCAACACTCATTTAGATTTAGAGGCCATGACACAAAGGGGAAAAACTGGGTTTTTTTTTCTTCCCCGCAGCAACGCTTCAGCAGCAACTGTGCTCTGAGGTCCGCGCTCAGCCCTGCCATGATACCATACTGTGAACCCTGTGTATGTGTAGATGTGTGTATTCCCAGGTCATTCGTTTTTAGCTTTGACTCACCATCGAGCTCATAAATCCCCTCGAGCTATGCCTTGTCTTTAATAAGACTTGCCCGAGAGCGGAAATTGTCTGCGGTCACACTCTTGCCAACCTCCCACCCCTGCAAACATATAGAAATCTAAAGACTTCACCATGTGTGTGTGTTCTTGCTCGTTCTCTTGCCCAGATGTAAGATATCGTTTTTTTTCTTGGAAGTACTCACTCGACGTGACAGGTTGACATCCTCTTAACAGTTAACCTGAGGGGCTGGCCAGGTTGTAGATCCAACACCAGATAAAGCCCATAAACTTTCTTCCCTGAAAACAAATACCCCAACTCATCTCTTTCCAGTCAGGTGAGAAATCACCTCTGCATATGGGTCCACTCAAAAGAGAGGTTGCCAATAGTGTCATGCCTATCCCCCCCCTTATCCAGCTGAACTCCCCCCAAACCTGTAATTCCCAGTGCTGTATGGGTCCTAATGTAAGTCATTAGTCCATGGAAAGACTTAGAAAGGCAATCCCACGTCCTGCTGGTGTGAGATGAGCTCTTGCTGGAGTTATCTCATTTTCTATTATTCATTTTCCCCCCCACAAACCATTAGAGCCGTGATGAAGCGAGCTGACTCTCTGCTAGGATGACCGATCAAGTAATGCTGATTAAGTAACGCTGCCACTCAAACACTACATACACAGCAAAACAAAGGCAATTCAAAAAAACATGGAATTTATGCTCCATGTTCTCATTCCTCCCTGGGATGATACTTTGATTGCATCTCATCACAACATGTGGTTTTGCACCAGATTTTGTTCCATGTTACACATGAATGAAAAACCGCTTGCAGACACTGATTATTTCATCTATTTCCGAAGCGCTTTCATCGCCCTCCTCTCAGACCTCACAGCTGGTGGTCGCCGCCATTCCAACATTCCTAACGCTACTTAAGTGCTTCACACTTTAGGAAATGTTCTTCAAACCCAGATATACAATACCCGTCACTTTATGCTCTGAGTCTTGATAAAGTTTTGCGAAAACTCTTCTTTAGAATGTTTTTTTCAAATGCGCCACTTCCGCACTATTCTCCACAGCTATAAAAATGCTAATCTGAAGGGTTGGTGGTTTTCAGTATGTCTCCATCCAATCCCCCTCTATTCTCTCGCTGCCATCTGAGCCCACAAGTCTATTCTAGCAATTCTGTCTCTTGTCAGTGTTTTCTGTGAAAGATTTGACAAATGACAAAGACTTTTGTGTCACTGCAGTTTTATTAGCAAGTGGGAGTCCCTGTCTCTGACCCATGAGGTATGTAAGAGACAGAGACACTGACAGAGGACTGTCCCCCAGCAGGCGTGAGAAAACGGTTGTCTGTGTTGGAGGGGACGACAAGGCCATGGCTAAGCGACCTTGTCAAATCAAATGGCTCATGATTTCTCTGGCCCTCTTCCTTCCTCTCTTAAATGAATACGTCATGAGCGCTCAGAGACAAAATAAAACTGGTTTCAACAACATGTGAGCGACAGAAAATCAGTTTCTTTTAAACATCTGCCATCTAAGTTTTTTTCTTAACTGAGCAGACATATCCAACCCAAGCCTGTCAGGACCCGTTAAACCATGAATTTCGAGATGATATTTGGGTTAGGATTGGTTTTCGGTCACATTGGCTGGTCTATCTATGTGATTTTTTAATACTGCACGTGCTTGTAAAGGAACATCAGACTCCTTTCAGGGTTCTGTTAGTTTTCTCATGGGGTTGGACGATTCACGCAGAAAATTACAGCCTGAACAACACTCTAAGTCCAAGAGAGCTCCATGAGGCTGTCAAATGAAACGGGTCAAATTCTGTTCTAATATTCAAGTTGTTGTGATTTCACTGTCTGATTTTTTTCCAGATTTGAAATAGGTCCTTCGAGTTTTTCTAAACCTTTGCTCCAGTGAATTTTACTAGTTATGGAAACTTTGTATGGAATGATCACAGAGGCTTGTTATGAAACTAAAGTCAACAAAAAGAAATCCAATTATGTTTATTACAAAACAGAGAGTGGTGTGTTCTCTAATATCATGAGCGCATGTGGAATAATAGAGCTGTTTGTCATCACATCCACAACCTAATGACTTACAGAAAAAACAAGCACTGACTCACTGTGACTACATAAGTGGCAAAAATAGTTTTGAGTAACTTATTCCATAACTAAAAAGAACAACATGTTGTTTCTAACATAACTTTAACACATTTTTAATTCTACAAATTATCTGGAAAAGCTGCTTAACCACAGCGACACAGGAACAGATGAGAAGCCTTTTGGTCCTTTGACAAGTCAACACAGTGGAATTCAGGGGAACTTCAAATCTAAATAAAAACATCAGTTATGGCTCCGCACTAACTTTGAACTTGTCACAGTTCTCAGAAAAAGGGACCCGAGAGCCCTGCTCAGGAGGTAGATGTTCAAGTAAAGAATCTTGTTTAATAAAAAAAAAGAAGAACACAAAAATCCAAGAAGGCAAACAAAGTACAAAAGGTCGGAACGAGCCAAAATCCAAAAGACAGAGGCAAGATCCAAAACGCGATCAGGATGATCAGGCAGGCAAGGAACAGAGAGTGCTGGGAATCTAAGACACATGGCACAGAGACATCTGGCAGCGAGCGAGTGGAAACAGAGTGACGGTTGTGTATATACACCGCGGAGCTTATGAGGTGATGGAGAACAGGTGAGTGGCGAGGACGAGCAGGTCAGGTGGTTCCGCTGCCAGGAACAGCAGGCAGGTGAGGGAGAGTCGGCGTCTGACCTTAGAACATGTACTCACGCCTGGACTGATTGAATGAATGGTTGAATGAAACTCAAAACCGTGACGGTCAACTTGTCAGAGAACAGTTGTGTTAACATTGAGCAGTGGCAAGTTTTAAGTGACCACAGGACAGGTCCACAAAGTGTGACTGTTTTTTTTTCGTAAACAATTATAATCAGACCTGTCCTCCAGTGTTATCAGCTTTGGGCCAAACTCTTGCACTGAAGAAGCCAAGAAATACAAAATCTAGTGTGTGAGAAATTACTAACAAATGTTGCCTTTCCACAGCGAGTGGTAGAGACTCAGCAGTGCTGTTATATAGTCCAGTGTTAACAGTCTCAATATGCACGTCTCCACATACTCTGACATATAGCAGCGTCCCTTCACTGGTTTTATTAACCTTGCATTATGATTTATTACCATGCAAAGAATAAAACCACTACAAGCCGCCGTCTGCCACATTTAATTTCTACCTACCATGTCGGACCTATAATCAAATCGTTAAGTTTGCTCGGAATCCTTCTTGATTTTGAAGAACATCTACAGCTGTTGTCAAACACATTCAATGGGTTCCAACAGATTCACTGGGACGCTGTCAAAAACCTCTTCAGAATAAATCTCAACTCTCAGACATCTCCCTCTAAAGTGTCTGGGTGATTGGTGACTGCTCCGGAGGCAGGTCGGGTCATCCACTAACCAGAAGGTCAGTGGTTAGATCCCTGGCTCCTCCGGTCTTTAAGACCCAGAACCCCCGCTGTGTGTGAGTGATGTGTGATAGGGAAAGTGCTGCACATACAGTAGGTGTGTGTGTGTGTGTGTGTGTGTGTGTGTGTGTGTGTGTGTGTGTGTGTCTGTGTGTGTGTGTGTGTGTGTGTGTCTGTGTGTGTGAATGGCTTTGAGTGGTTATCAAGACTAGAATAGAGCTTTATAAATAAAGAACATTTACCATTTTACTTAAGAAAGTACAAATGTTGAGTAAAAGTAAGTAAATACTTGGTTTTAGATATACTTCAACTATTAAAAGTAAAAGTACTTGCCGATTGTAGCAAACTCCCTTATGCATCTGTGAACTACATCATTACAGCTGAGTCGTGGCGGTCTATGCTGTTGCAGCTTCACTCTTGTTAGAGCCGGGGTCTAATTTGATATGCCCACGCTGATTGTAAGAGAGGACCAATTTCCCACAGATATTGGTAATATATATTTATATAGTCGAGTAAAAGTTAGTTACAGACATGTACAGAAACAAGGTATATGTACTTTGTTACATCTCTTCACTGATGCTGCCTGTGCTGTAAACTCCACCACATGCAGTTACCCAGGCCCACAGCACCTTCACGTACCCTGAGCTGGCGCAGAGAGAGTAACTCTCCCTGAATTAACGGACCAACCGTTTGAAAAACGTCCTAATGGACCGTCTAATCTGTTCACTGTGTCTCTCATGTTATGATGGAAGCCATCTCTGTTGTTATTGTAAGGTTTCGGAATGGTAGTGGTGTTTATTTTGGATAAGCGTTGCCGTGTTTACTGAAGTCTGTTGTGTCGACTGACACTGTAAATATTAACCTCTCTGTGTGCTTGGGCCTTGCAGATATTGATGAGTGCGTCAACGAGACCATCTGTGGGAACCACGGCTTCTGCGAGAACACGGCCGGCTCCTTCCACTGCCAGTGTTACCAGGCCTACACCAACCCGCCCGGAGACATGAGCAGATGTGTCGGTGTGTTAACTGCTCTCCAATCAATATGAACCACACAGAGCTATTAAAAACACATCATGTTGCTCCATTATGATAAACATGGGCGCACTGTAAGACTTTGAGTCCATCACACACATTGTCCATCCTGCTGCTATAAGTACCGACAAGGGCAGTAAATGTGTATTTGTATTAATGTGCAGCTGAAAATAGTGCCACATATTAATGAGCTAATCAGCTGTGTTTATTCCTGTTTAAGATATGTTGCTGTTTTTGAAAATCACCCACCCTATTCTGAAAAATTATGTTTTTATATGTGACCCATTTTCAGATCCATCTATCTATCTATCATCCAGTCCCTCTCTCTCTCTCTCTCTTTCTCTCTCTCTCTCTCTCTCTCTCTCTCTCTCTCTCTCTCTCTCTCTCTCTCTCCTCTCTCCCTCTCCCTCTCTCTCTGTATATCTCTCTCTCTATATAAATATATAAATATATCTCTCTATATCTTTATCTATCTATCTATTTGATTGTACAGCTTTAAAGTGCCCTATAAAGAAATATATGCCTTTTTATGTGATTTCGTGCATTCGCCTTAGCATGACCTTTGCTTGACCATGTCGAGCACGTGTGCGTACGTGCCTGATCCCGTTGACTGACCCGGCGCCCTCCTCTCCTCTTTTTTTCCAGACGTGAACGAGTGCGAGATGAGCTTGGCGCTGTGCGGGGAGGCCCTGTGTGAGAACGTCGATGGCAGCTTCCTGTGCATCTGCCCCAACGACAATGAGGAATTTGATCCCATCACCAGCCAGTGCCGCTCCCTGGGTAATAGAGCAGCACCGGCGCTCATAGTGACTCACAGGACTTAATTCTCGGAGACGGAGTTGTCCCTGATTTAATGAGCCGTCTCTCATTATCCAAACAACAAGGGTGAAGAGGTGGACATGACTTAACTCCACGTCACTTACAGTTTCTTTCGGACCTGGCTGTTTCCATTTGTTTTATAGGCTGGAGCTATGGTTGGGTGGGTTGCCTCCAAAAATTTGTATTAGCCTAATCCCTCAGACAAATGATTAAGTAACTCCTCTGCTAGAGCCAAGCAAATGCCCTGAGGCCCTAGTGGCTGTAAACCCATTTCCCCACCAAGACAAACATGGATAAGGTGTAGCTATGGGCAATTAGTGCTGAAGACACATTGCTCTCTTCCGTGATAAAATGATCTTAAGTGCAGAGGTTACACATATTTAGTGCATTGCAATTTTCAGAATGACAGAACAGGCCTTTTTGAGTAATGGAAATACCATCACCTCTCCAGCTTGATAGGCGTATGTGTACACAAATTGGGCGTATTTACATTATCAAGCGGCGCGCCCTCAGCCGGGATGTTTTTCCTCCTGCCTGGGCACTAAACCCCAGCTATGCCTTTGTGTACCTTTTTGCCACATTCCACTGTTTGCTTTCGACGTGTGTTAATCAATCATGTGAGAGTGAATGGGGTGTTGACTCACATGCCAGTGTTTCCATTTGGTTAAGCCGGCAGCTTAAGGGTAAAATGCCTGAGCCCATGCCTTTGGACAAATGAGCAGGCTCAGCAGTGGCAGGGCAGGGTAGTGCACTACCTGCTGGAGGCATGTGGACGCTCTCTGATGGATGAGGAGCAGAGGCCACTTGACAAGTGAAATGTGGGATCTACTGTAACATAATGTGGTGAACCCCACCCCCACATTTGCTTTTGCGACCATGACATTTGACCTCTGACCTCCCTGAGCCTAGAAAATCACTTCCCTTGCCCTTCTTCCTCAGATATCGACCTGAAACCTGCCGCTCCGTCTGCCCCCTCAGCTGATGAGAGGAAGGAGTGCTACTACAACTTGAATGGCGCCAACTTCTGCGACAACGTGCTGTCTCGCAACACCACCAAGCAGGAGTGCTGCTGCACGGTGGGGGCGGGCTGGGGGGACAACTGCGAGATCCACGCCTGTCCTGTCCCAGGAAGAGGTGGACGATCCCTATTCAGACTTCATGAACATTTTTGTCTCAAACTCTTTTTGCTTTTGACTAACAGAGCCATGTTTTCTGTTCCAGATGATTATAACCAGTTGTGTCCTCATGGCAGCGGCTTGTTGCCTCTGCCTGTTTCCTCTGTACAAGCTCTGGGAGACCAGCGCCCTTACATAGGTACTCTCTCTTTCATACATGAAAACTTGTTATTACTGAGAAATGCTGCTGACTTAAATGTAGTTGAAATACTTCCGGGCTAAATTTGAGTCTGGCCAGGCAGAAACTGAGATGTTTGGAAACAATGGTGAAGTCACTCAGAGCCGCTTGCTGATTGGGTTTCTCCGGTCACGACATAGTCTTCACTGATTCGTCATGCTCCTATCACATGACCCAGGCATTAGTGTAGAAGCATTGCTGACCCTGTTGTCTTTGCTAACAGCTGTTGTGCAGTTAAATTCTGTATTTTTTATCATGATATAACTGCTGGTATGTGTCATGAGTAAAACGGAAACAGAGACAAAATATACAGGGATCATTTTAGTTTTATAGCACTGTTTTGAAATGAAATGTCGTAGTAATAAGCATGCAGCTCAAGCTCTTTTCACCAACTTGACATTGGCACATATAAGGTGCAACATTTTATTTCAACCTGCGGTAACTTCTAAGACAGCCATAATCCCTCAGTGTGTTTATTAGGCTGCCTCAACAGCAGGCCGAGGCTTAATGGGATACCTGCATACCTGACTAATTACTGCAATTGTGGTGAGACAGCTTCTTACAAGTGGAGTGGATGACATCTCAGGCAGCGCGCTAATGTTTTGGAAACAGCGTTGCGTTAGTTTTCATTTCAACACTTACGTAACACCAAGGTGTGAATCTGTCTGTCTCCCCCTCAGATGCAGACGAGTGTGAGATGTTTGGATCCGACATTTGTAAGAACGGAAAGTGTTCAAACCTCTTTTCTACGTATACCTGCTACTGTCTCTCCGGCTTCTACTACGATAACATCAGGCTGGAGTGTGTGGGTGAGAAAAAAATCAAGCACTGGAAAACAATTGTGTAACAATAGGATTAACTCTACTCCATCTATAAGTATGCAGCTACACCAATCCTCCATATTTAACTTCTGTCGGATTTAATGACTCGCATTAAAAATCTATTGTGACATTTTTCAGATCTTTTAATCTCATTTGTGGTCAAATTGGATCAATTATACTCATGTGTTGAAATGTAATGAAATATCCCTGATGATTGATGTTTGTGCTCATATGTGTGTTTTTAGATTATGATGAGTGCAAATTTGAAATCGCCTGTGAGAATGGAGCCTGTGTGAACACGGCTGGCTCCTTCAACTGCTTCTGCAGTCCTCCATTAGTGTTGGACAGCACCCGGCGCCGCTGCATCGGCCTCAACACCACAGAGGGTGCGACACACTTTTCTTATATGTGGTGCTTTCTTTTAAGAGTCTTTTAGGGATTAAACGATGGAAGCATTCATTTGATTAATGCAAAATTCATCCACCGCAGAAGGGATTTACTAATAAAACATTCTGTGGTTGTAGCTCTTCATTGGAAAAATTCAAAATCTTTAGACCTGTTCAGACAAACTAAGCAATTCAGAGAAATCAATTTGAATGCTCTGGAAATTTATAATCTGTATTTATTTTACCATTTTCCGATACTCTATAGAACAAATGATCAGTCTTTGTTTTGGGAAATTAACCTGTTGGTTTTTTAACATTGAAAATGATCATCAGCTGAGAAGTGAGATGAGTTGAAGTGTAAAGTTTCCTTGTGGAAGGATGTGAGGCTCAGTTCAATCCTTCTCACTGCATAGACAGTACAGAGTTTTCATTGCAGTGCACGATGGTATTGAAGAGTTTGGATGTGTTCGCTCACTTTTATTGACCCCTCCTCGTTTTGTTTCCCAGAAACTCTTGAGCCTGATCACGATGTGCACATTGATATCTGCTGGCAGCGTCTGGAGGGGGACAGCATATGTTCAGAGCCCCTCCAGGGCCAGAGGACTACATACACCGAGTGCTGCTGCCTGTACGGCATCGCCTGGAGCGGACAGTGTGCCTTCTGTCCCCGGAGAGACTCTGGTGAGAAGAATGATGCCAATGACCCAGTGCTGACCCTGTTTGATAATTGTCTTTGTCCTGACACATTACTGTTATTAATGTCCAACATATAACTCCTGTGTGATGCTGTGTTCAGATGACTATGCAATCATGTGCAACCTGGCCCGGAGAGGAGGTGCAGACAGTCTGCGAGAGCGCCAGGGTTATGAATACGGTGTTGAGGAGCCAGAGGAACCTTTTGTTCCTCCATACTGGGACAATTATGGCAGCCCTCCAGGACCCTATGATCTCCCTGAAGGCGTTCCGCTCTTCAACGACAATGATTACGGCGTCCAACAGCCGTCTGTTCGTGTCCCCATCCCACGTCAGCAGGAGCAGCAGCCACGACCAGTGGATTCTTACGCTGGTGGGTAAACGCATCCTTCTTACGCCACGAACAGCTCCAATCGACCAGAGGTGTATTCATTCCTATGGCAACATCTGTGTTCTTCAATGTATTGCAAAACTCCTCACCTATGTTTTTTTTAATCCGGAATTTGCCTACTTTTGTGCTAAATTACTTTGGAATACTTTTTTTTATGCATTCCTATATTTTCTGATATTTGTATATATCAAGAAATATATTGATAATATTATAATCAACATAACAACAATCAACAATGGCCTTTAACCAGCAATCTCAAGTCAACAATATTTGTAAATATTTCCAGGTGCATATTCTTCAAAACCAGGCACAGTAAAGACAAGTAAAAAGAATCGTTGTTCAGTATATGAACCAGAATTATGTTTTAAAGTGTTAAACCTCTCATCTCCGATATGTCCATTGGAATGTTTTTGAATATCTAATGTTATGTTTATGAATGCACTGGCGAATTAAACACAGACAAGCTATGACCTTCAGCCACTGACAATCATAACAGGAAATAGAACACCCACAATTGTCATGCCACGATGGATAAAGAAGCGATAATTGATTCTCAAATTGCTAATAAAAATGTATCAAATTGCACAGTGAAAACTTTGTCATCAAACTTTGTTGATTGTTAGGAATAAGAGTGCTTCTTGTTTAATAATGTGATGTGTTTTTTTTTCTCACATCAGAGCGCTACGATGGCTTTGAGGGGCTCCGGGCGGAGGAATGTGGAATCCTGAATGGCTGTGAAAACGGACGCTGCGTTCGTGTGCGAGAAGGCTACACCTGCGACTGCTTTGATGGATACGAGCTGGACCTGAACAAGATGGCCTGTATAGGTAGGGCCCTTTCTTCTCAGCAGACCACCCACATGGACACTCAAATGTTCAGGGAATTCCCCAAATCAATAAAGAATCAATCACTTCATTTCATCTAGTTTTCGAATCAAACCGCACTGAACTCTCCCTTCAGATCCCAGCTTTTTGGGGGCGAGCTCTTGGATTCATTTCCGTGAGGTAACTCTTCATGTAGTATATCATCAAGCTCAAGGAGAAGCTTTGAATTTGACAACCTTGCATTAGGTTACGTTTTATGGGAAACTAAGGAAAGCAGTGAACTCCTCAAAACCATTGTGTTTCTCTTTGGTCAGAAATTCCCAGGTCGCACGCTGCCAAAAGTAAGGAGGCCTTGAATCCCAGCCACCCGGTGTATTACAAGAGATATTATATCGTTTAAGTGTACTCTGTTTGCTTTGTGAGAAAGTGAGACTGTCTTGTTTTAATGAAATGCCATGTTTGCAATATTCTGAGTGCACACAACCTTATCAGCTCCAAGGCCATTCTCCCCAGGAAAGTGATTGAATGCCGACGCGGTGGAAACATGTGGGAGCTGCGCAGCTCGTGCCATGCCTCCTCTTATAAATATCACCGCCAGCAAGACATGACATAAACAGAGGAAGGGTCCTTTGAGATCAGCTGCTTTGAAAGTACAATCAGACCTCCCATGCTGAAAAGAGGGGAAAAATTCTCTTCAAGGCCAAAAGGGAAACATAATCCAGTGGGTTGTTAATTTTACCGTCATCGTGAACAGTTCAGTGCTCACCATGGCTGGGAGGTACAGTTCAGACTCGATCCGGCCGACACGCAACATGACGGCATGCTTGATTGAAGATATACAAGATGAGATCTTACGCAACAACATAGACAACTTTGAAAATTCAAAATCTGAGCTTTTGTGGAAACACTTAAAACGCCTGTTATTGTTCACAAGGTTAAACAATCTCCTTTAAATGTGCATTTAGTAGCTGTTGTGTCACAGGATCTTCACCTTTGGCCTCAGCGCAGCCTCAAGCTCGGGCTGTGTCGTCGATTACGAGGCCAAAACACTATGAAGCTGAGGCGCACAACTGAGGTCACGTCTCTAACGTCTGCTGGCGGCCTTTAAACGTACTAATATTCACCTTCTAGTCCTATATTCTAAAAAAATAAGTATCAGCACATGGGGTTGTCATGAATCATGTTGGGATGCAACTAATGATTATTTTCTCAATTCTCCAACTAAATTAATAAACAATCCAAAACCCCAAAAGATGCATACTTTAGTGTAGAGTAATACACAGTGTCCTGTTCATTTTCTGTACATTTCTCTTGTTTTTATGAAATCTTTTAGGACTTTTCCTTCACATTCATTTTAGAAGTTGAGGTGAGGAAAGTAGTTTAATAAAGGTTTTTAAGGTCATGATCGAGTTGGCCTCTTGAACCTGACGTCTGAAGAACGTTTCGAGAGAATCCTTTCAAGCTTGGCACGTTCAATTGGACTCCGTGATTACTTGATGAGATTTTGCTTGTCAAGGGTCAAAGGGTCAAGGTCCTGGTGGCCACACAAAACACGTGTTTGACCTCTTGAACATGATATCGCAAGTCTGCCTTTGACTTTCTTCAAATTATGACAAGTTGTCACCTTGTCACTTTGATTTAAAGATGAACTGACTCGATTTTGGTGGTTGAAGCTCAAAGGTCCCAGTGACCTCATATGAATCTGGAAAAAAAATGTATGTAGACTCAAACATACAAGACCACGTCATTTTTCCTAGACTTTCAAACTTCATCTGCTAACGAAGGTCACGCGTGATGACAAAATGCCGCAGAACAGCTTCTAAATGAACCGACTGTTTCAAATGCCAAGAGCAAATGTTCCAATTCAATGCCCTTGAAAATACTGAAATCACCAAACTCAAAGTGAATCTGACGTCTGTTTCCCGTCGCTGATTAACTCCTCATGTCTCTTTTTTTCACTGCAGACATAAACGAGTGTGAAGACATCAACGACAAGGTGCCCCTGTGTCAGAACGGGGAGTGCGCCAACACGGAGGGGTCGTACAAGTGCACCTGTTTGCCGGGTTTCGTGAAGTCTGCCCAGCCGCACAAATGCATCCCGACGATCCCAGAGTCGGGGCTTAGAGAGACAGGAAACTGAGACAGTGACTGTTGAAGCGCTGGCTTCTACTGCTTTTTCAAAGACCGCCTTAAACACCCCTGTGGCCTTTTCCTCTGAAGGGTCTGGCACTAGACTTCCAACAGTGACACTGAAACGTCCAAACTCGTCTCCCTACAGTCACACACACACGCACATACACACACATTCGGCACAGAACACACACGTTTCCCTCTCGTACACATTCGAGAGGACCAGGAACACAGTGCAATGAATGTATTACATGGGATTTAATATTCACCCGATATCCATTTGCCTTAAAGGGATTTTGTAGACTGATTGTTTTTTTATTCAGTAACCCCAGGCAATTTGACGTACAGATTTATTTTCCACATTATTTTCTCTGTCACTTCTTCTTTTGTTGTTGTATTATTTATTTCATCTCCATGACTCGCCTCTGCAAAGTAAGGAAACAATTTCAGACGTCATACTCGCTCCCCTTCGGTTTTATTTGTCTCACCAATTGATTCGGAGACAGTGTGGGGCGGTGATGTTGTAGAAGAGGAAATCAACTCATGAAACAGCTTCTGCATCACTGTCAAACCTCTAATGTCTCGCTCAGCCGTTGTAATTCGCCCTCGCCTTGGACTAAACGGGCGCCAGGGTTTTACAAACGTCACCAATTCAAGGAACTTTTCCCCCGCCGCTGGCTTCCCGAACTTCACGATTAACGACGAGCTGAAGTTGAAAGAATCTCTGGACCAAGAAGTGTGAAGCCAGCAAAGCCAAACCTCCTTATTCAAACCTTCAGCCTGTACGTGGACATGAAGAGACTATAGATGTATATGATGATCTATGTAATGTTTTGAAAAAGGTGCAATAACCGGCCTTCCTCTGTTTGATACCAGTTTCATAATATTAGCAATGAAGTAGTGCGGCTGTTGACCCCAATTTTTAGTTTTCTTTTTAACAGTATTAACCTGTTTTATACTCAAATCAATGCACCACTTAAGTTTGATTCTAGAAAACCATAAGAAGGTACGTTAGTTGAAATTATCCACAGGCATCACTGTTTCTCTAACTGTTAGATTGGTTCCGCGCACCAAAAGGATTCCGACTCCCTCACATCAGACTGTTCCCACATGTGCATCTCTGAGCGCACGTAGAGACAAAAGGCTTCGTTGGAGAGGTTTGGTTTATTTTGTACAGATCTAGTACTATGTATTATTTTTGTTACTTATTCTCTTAATGCATTGTAGCACAACCAATATTTTGTTTGACGTAAAACATTAAAGTGTAAGAAAAAAAGTCTGGCATTATAGCTTTGTAGATTTATACATGTCTGTAAAAATGTTTTTTTTTTTTTTTTTTTTTTTTTTTTTAAGGCATATCTTTTTATGTGTGAGGAGGAGAGTGGCTGACACTGTACTAGAGGAACTGTGTGTATAACCTGCCCTGTGGAGCAGACAATGAATTATATATATTTTTGGAAGTGGCAGCACTGTTCAAACCACAGACATTTTGTCTCTTCAAGTACATTACAAAGACGACGCTATTGAAAATTTAAGCACCGGCTTCTGCGTTACAACTTTCTGGCTAAATATTATTAATTGTGAACATTATTTCTTCAAGTCTCTGTTCGATCCTTTGGTCATGAATGTATCATAGACAGTATCAGCCTACTCATTTGGTTTCCATACTCCCTCTAATACCTTTGTGTCTCTCATATTCAGGTTTAAGAAAGTTATGGCATTATTTGTCTGATGGACTGAAGTTCAGCATGAACGTAAAAATGTCTGATTCTAACTTTAGAGGATGACGAGACTTGTGCCCTTAACCTGCATTATCATCTTCAGACGCACCTTGTACAAACACAACATCTTTTTGTTTTACTGTACTTTACTGTTCATATCATCACCTGAAGCGGAACAGAAATCTGACACTTAGGACAACGTTTCAATATTTAAAACCTTTCAAACACACAGATAACTTCAGATAAATTTCTTGTTGTAAGTCTGTGTTCATTGGAAAATATATTGCTCATTCATTTTGTTTACCTCTCGACTGTATTCGCCATCAGTCATCAAAATAAAAACATTAAAAAATACCTCTTCTCTCTTTGAGCCTTTTCTTTGAAAAAACAAACTTCACCTTCTCCGTGTGTAGTCACACAGTCATGTCACACAGCAGTATTCTATTTGGAGCAGTTTTGTACAATAGTGTGTAGCTATGATGAAGGAAGTATTCAGATCCCTCACTTTAAATGTAGTAATTTAATTTAAATATATTCAGGTAATAAGACGAAACTGAAAATGTTTCCAATGCAATTTGACAAGTTTGGGTTAACATACTAGTGTTGTTGAATTATTTAAGATTTGTTTGAATAAAAAAGCCTATAAGTAGCATTTTAGGTTGTAGCTTGTCGAATCGGAGCAAATTTTACCTCATTTATAAACTATTAACTTGCTTTGAATGCAAAAACCAGCACCCATAACTGTATTAAATTCAAACTAGGCGAGGATTGAAAAACCTGAGATTTGTACTTCATTTGACAAGAGCCAAAGATCTGGTGGATGCATAACATAATTAATAATAAATAAACACATGTAAATATAATAAATCTTACAGGGAGCTGTAGATATCTTTTTAATGAAAAACAACTCAGAGAAAACAGGGGGAAAGAACAGGTGATTTATTATACCACACCTCCATCTAGTGGCCAGATCGAGCCACACAGCGTCCTCGGGTCCGTCTCTTTTCCAGCTGCTTTTTTCCCATTGAAAATCGGGAGAGAATCCAGAGGGATTCTGGGAAAACGTGTAATTATCTTAGTGTATCCGGGTGGAATACGTCATAGATCTATGGAACGCATCTCCCAGAAGCCCCCTCGCTTCCTCCGCGCTCCTTGGACTCGAGCTCCCGTACGCTGTTAACGTAACGGTTTGAAGAATAGCACGTGAGGCGCTGGAGGAGCCCAAGCAGGCTGATAACTGTTTTCACACCGGACTGGATGTTTGAGGTGTAAACTTAGACGCCATGTTGAGTGAGTTATTGATGGAAATGTCCCGGTGGCTCAGCGACAATGTGACTAACCCAGTGGCTGATGATGTGTGCAGTGGGGAAGGTTTATCCAACATTATTAATGTCTAAGCTAAACAAGGGCTGCTTGTCCTGCTAGCTCAATTAGCATTAGCTACACGTCACCTGGCCTGGGAGCGAGGTGTCTCTGGTCATTTTGATCCCGGGTTTAGTTTCCTCATGGCAACAGGAGAATGCGTCTCCCAGTTGAAGCAGACAGGGAACACGTCCACGCTGAGGAACCGGAGAACTGTCGTCTCCTCCGGGTCTGTGACAGAGGACTCGCCCCGTCACTCTGCTGGACCCTCCTCAGGAGGTGACACCCACTCCTCCAACGGGACGTCCGCCCGGCTCTCACCCAGAGGAGGCCCCGGTGATGGGGCTGCAGGCAGACAGCTGCTGCTGCTGCTGCTGCTGGTGGGGGGTCTGTCCTTCTCCACACGTCTGTACAATATATCAGAGCCCCCCCACGTGTGGTGAGACAGAGTGAACCCACCCACATGATTCCAGGTTTAATGCTGTGTAGTGTTTGTAAACACACTGATGTGTATTTTGTGTGTTTTCAGTTGGGATGAGACGCACTTTGGAAAGATGGGCAGCTACTACATCAACAGGACTTTCTTCTTTGATGTCCATCCTCCTCTTGGAAAAGTAAGACAGCAGAATAATCCTCGGGTGTAAATATAACACATCACATTGGCTTCATCAGAAACGCAGCAAAACCGGGTAGAGATTTACATGTATCGCTACAGAAGATTGGGAGAGGTCACAAACTCAAACTAATAACAAACGACTTAAAAAGTTGAAAGTCAGGGAAATCCATTGGTCGAAATGTGTATGAACCCTGATCGTCCACACAAAGAACTTTAGACTGCAGGTTTCTAATACAACTTTATTCACATGGAATCATAACATTAGAAAGAGACAACTAATGTTTTTAGATAAAAGATTATTACTGGCGAAGAGTTATTTCTCTTTCAGGGAGAAATTTTGGATGGGCCAAGTTGTTTATCCTCCTTTACTGTTTCCTAGATGCTGATTGGACTCGCTGGCTACATGAGTGGCTATGATGGCACCTTTCCTTTCATAAAGCCTGGAGATAAATACGAACACCACAACTACGCAGGGATGAGAGCGGTATGCATCTTTAGTTTCCACACTATAAATAATGTGTCTTTCTCATCTTTTAACAATGCTGTGTGAATATAGACGTGTATTTTAAGTGCTTATGTGTCCTGTCCTTCCTCCTTCTCTAACAGTTCTGTGCTGTGTTGGGTTCCTTCCTCCCGATCTTTGCCTACCTCACAGTGCTGGAGTTGTCTCAGTCTCACACTGCAGCTCTCATCACTGCCGCTCTGCTCATATTTGGTGAGTAATGATCTGAAGGAGACGACCTGTAGCATGTACACATTTTATCAAATAATAGATGAAGACCTCATTGTTTTCATTTGTTTTATCAAACACCTTTTGTGATGAATATTTTAAGTGTCTTGTATCTTAAGAAAAATGTCTCTCTGCGTATTGAGAAGTCCAGCAGCATGTATTTGTCCTGTTGTTGAACAAGCATGAATTTGTGCTTCATGTCACCATCCTGACAGACACTGGCTCAATCACCATCTCCCAGTACATCCTGTTGGACCCAATACTCCTGTTCTTCATCATGGCTGCAGTGCTGAGCATGGTCAAGTTCAACCAGCAGAGACACAGGTAGGAAATCTAATAGAGCTGTTGTTTTCTATCTTCGCTTGTGAAATGTCAACAATTAGTCGCTGGTCAACAGTTAACAAGTGGGTGATTATTTTTGATTTATTTCTGGATCATTTAAATTTGTTAATCTTCAATTAATTTTACTTTTCATAAAATAATAATTTGTGAAATACTGTTGGACTGTCTCATTAAGATGGACTTCTGTATTTATTTTTGTGGATTAATAAATTGATGTTGCTTTTGATACATCAGTTTTAACTCCAGTCTTAAAGTAACACCAGTATATTCTGATAGAAACAAATCTGGCTTTTTTATAATGTTGAATGGTCATCACTCCTGTCGGCTTTTGCTCTCAGGCCTTTTACTGCCTCCTGGTGGCTGTGGCTGGTACTGACTGGTGTAAACCTTGCTGGGGCTTTGGGGGTGAAGTTTGTGGGTCTGTTCGTCATCCTCCTGGTTGGTCTGAACACAGTCAGTGACATCTGGAGGCTTCTTGGAGACCTCAATCTCTCACTGGTAAATGACAACATGTTTTTATATTCTGTTAGTGTTGATATTTACTGCCTGAAGCTCATCGGTGTTCCTTTTTATGTCTCCAGGTCAACATTGCAAAGCACTTCCTGGCTCGTGTTTTCGGCCTCATCCTACTTCCTCTCTTCCTCTATGTTACGATATTTGCCATCCACTTTGTTGTGCTGAACAAAAGGTGAGTCTGATTGTTGTATAACAGATAAAGTGTGATCCCTTCCTCAGCTCACAGATGTCATCCCCTGTATTATTTTGGTGGTCATGATTGTTCTCTTTCACCAGTGGACCGGGAGATGGTTTCTTTAGTTCTGCCTTCCAGTCTCGTCTAATCGGGAACAATCTGCACAACGCCTCCATGCCCGAGTGTGAGTCCCAAACACTTGTTGCTAAAAATGTAGCTGCAGAACTGTTTACTGAAACACTAATGAGATCAAAGACAAATGGTTCTGTTAGTATTGATGATAAAAACCAGATGGGCTTGTAGCCTAGCTTTTCTAACTTGAAAAAATAAGAGTTGGGCGCCAGACAGGGATTCTTCATCCATCAAAATGTTTATATCTCCCGGTGTTAGAGTAAAGCCGGATAACTTATCTACCTAACTACAAAAGGCCTCAAAGAAAAATAAATCATAAACAATCAATTTGGTTAATCCATATACATAGTCAATTGAATGAGTCAATCAAGTTAACAATCAAATCAAATAGTTATGATGGATAAACAGACCAAGAACTCATTTTGACCAAAATATCCAGTAATCAATGCAAACAAATTAATTTCCAAATAAGAACAAATAACCGTCCATTAAATAAACATATGAAAGAAGCTTCCAATTCATGAGGGGTGAATTTTCCAGAGGCAAAAAGAACTAGCCAGGAGAGTTTCAGGAGGGAGACTTAGCTTGTTTGGTCATCCAGGACAGAGGGAATCACGTTCCAATCCGAGCAGGTTAGCTGGGTTTTTAACATCCACTTCAGGCTCCAGGGATCAATTTTTTTGCCTCATGATCCAGGACGATTGTGAAAAAAATCCAGCCGGTTCTTGGTTCAAATTTCCAGGAACTAGTTTATCTGCTTTGTGATCTCCTTTCTGCAGCTACTCTAACTTCACATGTTTCCACTCCATGCTGCCTTTGTTTGAGTTGTTTGAGTTTCTGTCTCCTTTTTGATTGACAAAAGCTGTTGAAAGAAGGAGATTATCCAAGTCAGACACTTTCACAATTACAGTGAACATTCAGGTGAGGGGTGGTGCCTGCAAAGAACACTTTGGAGGCAGAACATGATGTTCAAATGTCCGTGCAGAACCTATGTGTTTTTGTGTACAGCACATCAACACTAGCGTCTGCCTTTATCGCCAAAAGTTTTGGAATCTCAGTCTTTCCAAACTGACATCCCTGTTGGTGTCTTGTACATATTTTATCCCGAGATATTTGTGTATTTGTCATATGTTAGTAATATCATCATAATGCACTTTCAATATCACTTATTGCCAGATATTTTACCAGGGGGCGAGTAGGAAAGATTCGGGAAAATATCTGGAGCAACTGACTTTCACATTTGCATTCTCACTTACAGCTCCTCCAAGAAATGTCAGTAGAAAGTCTAGGCCTCAGTACATGTCTGAAAGTATCTTAAGCCGCATATAAGG
Source organism: Platichthys flesus (assembly GCF_949316205.1). Lineage (NCBI taxonomy): Eukaryota > Metazoa > Chordata > Actinopteri > Pleuronectiformes > Pleuronectidae > Platichthys > Platichthys flesus. The sequence goes on along the minus strand of NC_084954.1, from coordinate 14,946,357 downwards.
TATTATTGTGGCTGATTGTTCATCTTATGCTCAGTCCCATACCAGGCTGGTGTCAGCTTCTCATGCCACTGTTAAATGGCATTATCCATGGACCGTACTTGTGCCACATGTTTTAATGATGTTTTCCTCCTTTTTTGTGTTTCCTTAGATCTGGCATACGGTTCCACCATTACTGTGAAAAACCTCCGTATTGCTGGAGGCTATTTGCACTCTCACTGGCACTTGTACCCAGAGGGAGTGGGGGCAAAGCAGCAGCAGGTCAGGCTACAGGTTTAGCTGTGACACATTCACAAACCTAATTAAACATGCTCATACCCATGATGCTTTTTGTTTATTCTAAAATATTCTTTATTCTTTCAGGTGACGGCCTATCTTCACAAGGACTACAACAATCTGTGGCTCGTTCACAGGCAGGATCATAACGAATGTGAGAAGATTGGGTTGATTTACTGTTAAGAGAAACAAATAACATTCACAAATCATAATGAAGTCATGTATGAGTCTCTCATTGTTATTCTCTTTTGTTTATCCTCGTTAAGCTCAATCTGGGACCCCTGATCTGGTTCGTCATGGTGACATCATTCAGTTGGCGCACAAAGAGTATGTGTAACACAAAAGAAATGTTACAATTAATCCCTATAAATGATTAATCTCCTCCTGTGTTTTGTTATGTATTTCTTTTGTTTGTTTGTTTTTCACTCCTTCAGAACAACTCGTAATCTTCATAGTCACCTCCATGAGGCCCCTCTGACCAAGAAACACTTCCAGGTTACAGGCTATGGGACAGTGAGTTCAACCCAACAAGAGAGAAAGAGAGACACATTTTCAGATGGAATTTTAGGGGAAAATTGACAGACTCAAAACTACAGTGTAACATCATGATATCAGATTGTGTTTTTGATGTGTCTAAGTCCATCACGCAACTGAATCTGTGCTCTTTTTTGTAGAACGCCACGGGAGACGCCAATGACCTGTGGCAGGTGGAGGTGTGTGGAGGTCGAAAGGGCGACCTGGTGAAGGTGCTGCGCAGCAAAGTCCGCTTTCGTCACCGAGCCACCGGTTGCGTTCTTTTCTCCTCTGGCAAGACTCTTCCCAAGTGGTAAAAGCAATAACCACTACTCTGACTTAAAGGGGTAGTCTGTTAATTTTCAACCCCTTCCCCTTCCTCTGTACAATATTCTTTAGTGTGAGTGGACGAGTCAAATCGTTTTAAAAGTTTTGTCTCCATTCAGGGGCTGGGAACAGCAGGAGGTGACCTGCAGCCCCTACCTGAAGGAAACTCCGAGCTCTCAGTGGAACATTGAAGATCACATCAATCCAAAATGTACATGAAACTTATCACTTGTGCTCCTTCATAATTTTTAAATACTTGTATGTTTAAATATCACACACGTACCAACATATTTGCCTCTTTATGTTTTGACTGCAGTGCCCAACATCAGTCTGTCTGTGCTAAAGCCCCATTTCCTGGAGATCTTACTGGAGTCTCATATTGTTATGATCAGAGTAAGAAACCTTTGGCAAATCAATCTGTGCTTGAAGGACGTGTTTTGTCAAAAGCTACATTTATAAATAAATACCTGTTGATTTCAGGGCAACAGTGGCTTGAAACCCAAAGACAATGAGATGACCTCTAAACCCTGGCATTGGCCCATCAACTACCAGGTGAAGTGAATAAGGTTTATATTTGTCTAAATTCAAATGAAGTACTTCACTATTCTAACCACAGATGTTCTGGGTTTATTTCTGTGAAGGGACTGAGGTTTTCAGGGGTGAATGATACCGAGTATCGCGTTTACCTACTGGGGAACCCTGTGAGTCTTGAAGCTCGTCTCTTCTTCTTCATGTTGTTGCCCCTGTCTGATCAATGCACATTCAAATCCTCATGGTTGAATCCTGTTTTCAGGTGATCTGGTGGATGAACCTGGCCTGTTTGGGCATGTATCTGGTCATGGTGGTGGTGGCGTCTGTAGCCATCCAAAGAGGTTTCACACTGGACCAAAGAAGAATTGGTATAATTATTGACAGAGCAGGATTGCAGCAGCAGACAATTCATTGAAACAATTTATTTCAACAGTAATTAAATTATCTGTTCTCCTCTCTGTGTTTCAGAGCACTCTCATGTTCTGAAGAGAGGAGGAGGCCTGCTTCTCCTCGGTTGGATTCTTCACTATGCACCTTTCTTCACTATGGGCCGTGTCCTCTACTATCATCACTACTTCCCTGCCATGCTCTTCAGCAGCATGCTAACAGGTACCTAATCCCACAAGTGCATTTCGCCCCAAATCCCTCTCCATCATACACAGCGGATGTTTTCATACTGGGAGCAAGATTCGAAGTATCAATGCAGGGGAAGAGATTAGAAGCAAAAAGCTGCATGAGATTAATCAAGACACGTGAAGCTGATAATTTTCCATTTTTAAGGACTTTCAGGCTTTTAAGATTTATCAGTGTCACACTAATCCAGTGATAGTTGTGGATATCCATATTGGTACAGTTGCTAACAGTGACTTCTCATGGCTCGTTTTAATGATGCAGATTAACTGAAATGTGAACAAACTGATTTTATTTAGCCAAAGCCTACATTTTATCTCATGGTATTTAATTGTACGTTTCTCTCATCACTACAATTTTTTACTCTCATATTTCTGCCCAAGCTGCTCTTCCTTCAATTATTTATTGCTTAGACGTTGTCATGGTGATTATATCGTTTTGGTTTAATCATTGTTTCTTTCTCTTAGGAGTTACACTTGACGTCCTGTTAGAAAACACTGACCTGCTGCTCCGCCCACCTTATTCTCATTGGCTACAAAGAGGCGGCCAGATGGTGTTTCTGTTTACTGTTCTTTACAGGTGAGGCAATAAGTAGAGTAATTACTGTGAAGGACGGATTAATTGTAGTCTATTCTTATGATGTCATAAAAGTGTTATTATCCTTATGTGTTGTTGGGATGATACAGATGCTTTTTATACCCATTTTCCCTTCTTAGTTCCGAAATGCAAAATGAGACTGATACCCATGCATTTTCAAACTAAAGCTTGCAGGTGGCTAGCTTAGTTTAGCAGAGAAACAGGAAGTAGAAGGAAGCAGGTAGCCTGGCTCTATTTAAAGTGAAAGAAGAATCTACCTGTACCCTATAAAATTATAGGTATAATTATATAATACTCTTCATAAAAAAGTCTTAAAACGACTTGACCAATGTGATATATTTTGTTAACTTGTGTAATTAAATTATTCAAAATGTTTCGAAGAATATTCAAACGAAGAGAAATCCCCCATTTTATTCAAGATCACAGGAAGTCTCATATTATATCTCATTTCATTCATAACTAAAAATATATAAGTTGTTAATTGGTTAGATTTGGTTATGGATTATTTTCAGCCTTTACTTGTTGTTTATCCTGATTCATCTGTCTCCTTGTTGTAGCTTCATATTTACTGTACACACATGAGAGCAGGATAAATCTTTTTTTTATCTTACTTGATTAACAAAGCATGGACCTCAACGTGTTTATCTTAAATTACATTTTCACATTCCCTGTCTTGTAGTTTCTACCTGTTCCATCCGCTCTCCTATGGCATGACGGGTCCTCTGGCACACGAGCCAGGCAGCGCCATGGCTGGCCTCAAGTGGATGGACTCCTGGGAGTTCTAGGCAGCTCTGCACAACAACAACACACAAATGATGGGATGTGTAACAACTGTTTTGAATATGAAGGTCTTATTCATGTCTTTCAGGGGCATGTTTTTTTATATGGTGTTTAATTTACATAAGGTACTGACTGGACACACTTCTATACCTGTGGTACGTATTTATGCGTGTCAACATATCCAAGTATTGTAGTTTAAAGAAAGGTGGAGAAGACGGACTTGAATCAGTGCAATAAAAAGAGCCAGAATGTTGTGGAGGATCATCACCGAGCTGCCTTGACTTGATGAAAATCTGATTTAGAAATGCTGCTCAGTTTCAAAAAACACTTTATTACATAGTTATTGTCTGTCAGACACTATTTTTGGCTGTTGTGTTGATTTTAGTGCCTGTTTTTTTTGTACTTGTCCAATACCAGCTTCTGTTTATATGACACTACAAGACTACTGCTCAGTGCCGTGTACATTTCAGTGTGATCAATAAACCATGGTATTCTTGTAGTCTTTGCTTTTTGATATTGATATCAAGATTTCACCAAGGCTCCACTTGTCTACATTGACAGCCACTACAAAGTCTTCAGCATTAGTTTGACATTTGTTTGAGAGTTTTACTGTCCGTGATGTTTCTTTTATGGTGTGGCACAGGGCTTTTATTCATGACACTTCACCTGTCTCACCAAATTAACTACATGTAACCAGCAGCATGTAACTAAATTGTAGCTCAATTTGTTGTGTCTACATCAGTTTACAGGGTCCTTTATTTACTGTCCCCCTTCTCAATAATTGCCTCTACCTGCTGCACCCATTCAAACAACACAACCCTTCATAACGGCTTATATTCACTTCAGACAATAATATAACCAGATACCAACGTGCTAAAATCAACCTGTTTAATGTATTGGTTTGGGGGTATATAATGATGGTCTTCATAGCCCCCCCCCCCCCTCTCTATCTCTCTTTTTTATATATATGACTGCTTGTGTGGATGTGGTGGATGGGCAGGGTGACATTTAATTATATGATTGGGAAAAATGAGAAAAACTTAAACTACAGGACAACAGAAAGGGAATACAAAGTATGTGATGCATATTTGACCACTTATGTCATATGAAATATGTCAATATCGTTCGAAATAATTTTCAGTTTGTTTCCTGGCGCGATACGCTGGCAGCGAGCACAGATAGACTTGACACCGAAACTATCGCTGCACGGCGCACAAAGCTTTAACAGGGGGGTGGATAGGAGGCGCCTGGCTTTCTTGGTGCTGCGCGGAATGATTTGCTGCGTTGAAATGATTTAATTCTTTGCTTTTGGTTTTTAAGCTATATTAGGATTAAGGTGTAAACAGAGACAGTTTTTTCTGTTTGAGAAGGAAATTATCTTCTAATATTAATGGTTTATCTAAATTCTTTTAATAGACCTGTAGTTTATCTACTTGACGGTTAGTTATGTATGAGATAGGTCTTTAACAGCTCCTGTGCTTGGAATACACAAGTATCCACCATCGCTACAACTGTGTACCCATCATCCATACTAGGCGTGGCCTAGTAGGTAGATTGATCGCTCTTCAACAACAGGGTCGCGGGTTTGACTCTTTCTCATCTTCATGCTGGCAATATGCTGAACTCTTAAAATTGGCAGGAATTCACCTATTAATTGCTAAATATATATATTAATTAAATACAAAAACAGAAATATTTTAAATTAAATTTAAAAAAAAACTGCGCGCACAATTCCTGCGCAATGGGCTTCTGCGCAGGATGTGCGCACGCAGTTTTTTTTTTTATAATTAATTTAATTTAATTAAAAAAATATATATTTAACTTAATTTAATTTCTTTTATATTTAAAAAAATATATATTTAATTTTAAATGGTTATTGTTCATTTTTGTTTTTAAATTTACATTGTATTAGATATTGTGCAATGAATAGGTGATGGAAGCCATGACAGCCTGACCCAGCTCCTGTGTCCACTGGTGTCCTGGTTCCACCCATGGCTCATCCCTGTGGCCAAGGGAGCGCATTTCTCTGCGCTGGTTCAGAGGTAAATGATGCTGGTCACTTACAAGAAATTCAGAAACTTCCATTCGAGTGGATGCACGCGAATGGAAGGATGAGGCAGAATAGAGGATTCAGCGATGTCTGATCAGCTGATATAGAGTATGTTGATCTCAATGATCTGTGATCTTTGTCCTGAACTGAGTAAAGTATCACACAGATCGACCGACGGAACCGAACCATCCCAGTCCAAACACGAGCATATAATATTAATTCCCTTAAATTCCATAGATCGGGGACATCCCAGCCGTCTCTGAATTGAATGATACAATACGAACAGACAGTACAACAAGTTCCCTCAAATTCTGAGAGCTTGTTTTTTAATGCCCCCACCTTTGAATTTTTTTTTTTTTTTTTGCTTCAGGCTCCGTTCTTTCTATCGGCCTCACTCTCACTCACTGTGTTGTCCACAGAAGCAGTTGATTATCAGTGTATTGTCTGCATTAGTGTCATCACTGCTGTCCCATGCAGTCGCTCTTCACCTCCACCCAAACTAAAAAAACACCTGTCAGTTTCAGAAAGTTTCGCATAGCTTGATGGCGTGACTCCGGCGTTGCTCACGGTGGAAACCCATTGGTCAGCAGCACCATTTCCTATTCATGAGGTGTATTGACGCATTGACAATGTATGGTGGAAAGTTGGAGTGGAGGGGTGAGCTAACGCAGACGTCAACCGGTTCATCAAGTGATAATTATTCATACTTTCAAACCCCTATTATAAAAACGAGTGAGGCAGAAAACAATTCACCCGCCTCAGAGCTGTCATAACGGAAGAACATAGTGATTGAGACTGAAACAGTATTTTGAACCAGGCTGGAAATAGATTTACATCTGCTCTGAAGTCGAGCTTAACATGGGAGTCAATAGGAATTCACTCTTTCTTTGGAAACAGCCTCAAGTGGCTTCGTAGTTCAGCTTTTTGCACTCCCGCATAGGCCTCATCGCTCAGCCCGGATTATTGCCGCTTGGCTCCAAGCGAGGTGTCTCTGGTCATTTTGATCCCGGGTTTAGTTTCCTCATGGCAACAGGAGAATGGACCCCACAGAGGAAGCAGACAGGGGACACGTCCACGCTGAGGAACCGGAGTACAGTCGTCTCCTCCGGGTCTGTGACAGAGGACTCGCCCCGTCACTCTGCTGGACCCTCCTCAGGAGGTGACACCCACTCCTCCAACGGGACGTCCGCCAGGCTCTCACCCAGAGGAGGCCCCGGTGATGGGGCTGCAGGCAGACAGCTGCTGCTGCTGCTGCTGGTGGGGGGTCTGTCCTTCTCCACACGTCTCTACAATATATCAGAGCCCCCCCAAGTGTGGTGAGACAGAGTGAACACACCCACATGATTCCAGGTTTAATGCTGTGTAGTGTTTGTAAACACACTGATGTGTATTTTGTGTGTTTGCAGCTGGGATGAGACACACTTTGGAAAGATGGGCAGCTACTACATCAACCGGACCTTCTTCTATGATATCCATCCTCCTCTTGGAAAAGTAAGACAGCAGAATAATCCACAGGTGGGTTTAGAGGTATATAGTCACGGAAGATTGGGAGAGGTCAGAAACACAAACTGATAACACACGCCTTGAACTTCTGCTCCTCAATTAGCTGATAAGCAGTTAAATAAAAAAGGGGCTAATCTGTATGAATTGTAAAAAAAATGAAATAAATAAAGACTGTGTTTGGCACTGTACTCGAGTGAAATAGTTCTGGGAGGCGGTGAGGAAGTATCATCCAAACAAAGTACTTTAGACCTGACGTTTCTCATACAGCTTTATTCACACGGAATCATAACATTAGATAGAGAAAACCAATGTATTTAGATAAGAGTTTGTTACTGACGAGAAGAGTTATTTCTCTGTCAGGGAAAATGTTTGGATTGGCCAAGTTGTTTATCCTCCTTTACTGTTTCCTAGATGCTGATTGGACTCGCTGGCTACATGAGTGGCTATGATGGCACCTTTCCTTTTGTTGTGCAATAGTAGGAGTAGAATTGACGTTGGCTTATTATTAATAATCATGAAATATGATTATTAAATTAACAATTATTTATTAAAAATAATCAAAAATGATAAAGCTATTAATTAAGAACAGTAACACATTTAATTAGAAATGATACGGTTATCCATTAATAATAGTTAAAATAATTAATGAAAACAATAAAATTATCAATTAAGAATAATACAAATCTGTAATCATTGCTTATTGTCGCGGGGCACCACCCTGGTTACAGGGACCAACAATTCAATCTTTAAATATCAGTCTCATAATGATGAATGTCAAATCAATAATCTCAATATTTAATATTAATAATTATTTAATTAACAGTGAAGGCTTCTAAGTTCGAGCAGAGGCAATCATAATCCAGCTGCAATCACATACATATGCACAAATAATCACAGACTACAGATACTTTAATTACAAAAGCATTTATTAAAAAGGGGAAATAAAGTTAGTGTTATTTAATGTTTCATCATTTTAACAAACTCCGATATTTCAAAGATAAACACAGCAGCAGCACTTATCACAATTCAGAAAGTACATGTAAAACCGGCGGTCTACCTATGTATGTCTGTCATGGTATGCGTGTGTGTCTGTGTCAAAGTGTCTCTCTGTGTGTGTGTGTCTATGTGTGTGCATGTGAAATACAGTTAGTGTTATTTAATGATTCATCATTTTAACAAACTCCCATATTTCAAAGATAACAACAGCAGCCGCTTATCACAATTTAGAAAACACATGTATTCATCTATGTGTATCTGTGTGTGTGTATCTGTCTGTGTCTATCAATGTGTCTCTGTGTCTGTGTGTGTGTGTGTGTGAGAGAGCGAGAGAGAGAGAGAGAGAAAAAGAAGGGGGGCGTGGCGATGACGAAGTCACGTCACATCTAAGATGGCGGCCGATCATGATTCGTGGAACCAAGGCCTAAAAACTCTCAAAATGGCGAATTGACTACAAAACAAGATGGCGGAGCCGTTATGAATTTAGAGCCAGAATGGGAGGAGAGTGAGAGAGGAGGCGTGGCAATAATAGACTCAAAATGGTGGTTTAACTTGCGTTCTTCAAAATGGAGTCTATGTTAATGACACCATGTGGCCGGAGCTCACACTGGTGGTAACATGAATTACACAAAGGGATTTTCAGACAAAGAGAATTCTTTGTCTCTGCTTTGGCGTTCGGCCGCATGGCTTCCAGATGTGTCCAGCCTCTCTGAATATAGATTTAACTATGTCACATGAACTGTATTCTAAATACAGATCGGATGTGTGTATAGGTCGGTTTAGAAGGAGAGAGAGAGAGAGAATACAAGGAGAGAGCAAAGCTCTCTAAAAGCACCGTCAGAGACAAGTTACATTTACTTTACCACTCAGCACCCAAGTGGCGTTGTGTGCTGAGGTTTGACCGGTAAAGTATCTTTACAGTTGTTCAAACGGTCACAATGAGCTGGAGACGCTGCTCACGGCGCTTAAAAACTATGGCACAAGGCCGTAACCGGAAACCGGAAGTGGCGAATAGCCGCTAAAACACTGGAGACTCTGCGGTCTCATACAAAACAAATACATTCAAGTATTAAAACAATACGCTACGTATTAGATTAACATCTGCCCAGACAATAAAGCCTCTTACTGTGACCTTCACGGTGTTGCATGCGCGTGTCGCGCGGATATTTCCGAAGTCCAGTGAATAATCGTGGCCGCTCAAGCTCTGTTGCGCTGGTTCCTCTGTCGCAGCGGCGTCGGCTGGGCCGAATAGGAGTAGATTCGTCTTGCTCCTCAACGGGATGAACATCGTCCTTCTTCTTCATGGATGTGGAGGTCGTGCTCCTCAGCGGAATGAATCTCGCGCTTCTGCAGGGGACGGCTGTGGAAGCCGTTTGTAGATTGTTGGGAAAAGAAAGTAAAGTCCGTGGGGAAAGTGAAACAGTCTGAGATTGTTCCGCGTGCAATTTCCTGTTTGGTCTTTTCAAGTTAAAACAGCAAAAGTCCTTTTGAAAATAAAAACGTCGACTGAGATAAAAGACAATGAAAGAAATGAAAGAAAATAATTAAGGTTACCCCCTTTAGCAACTAAAACAGCTGGGAGGCCCCGAAGGGGCCTCGTGATGTCTTCAGAGCAGGGTAAAAATGGCTGATAAACTAGAAGTTAAGGTTACCCCCTTTAGCAACTAAAACAGCTGGGAGGCCCCGAAGGGGCCTCATGATGTCTTCAGAGCAGGGTAAAAATGGCTGATAAACTAGAAGATAAGGTTACCCCCTTTAGCAACTAAAACAGCTGGGAGGCCCCGAAGGGGCCTCATGATGTCTTCAGAGCAGGGTAAAAATGGCTGATAAACTAAAAGTTAAGGTTACCCCCTTTAGCAACTAAAACAGCTGGGAGGCCCCGAAGGGGCCTCATGATGTCTTCAGAGCAGGGTAAAAATGGCTGATAAACTAAAAGTTAAGGTTACCCCCTTTAGCAACTAAAACAGCTGGGAGGCCCCGAAGGGGCCTCATGATGTCTTCAGAGCAGGGTAAAAATGGCAGCGAGCATTGATGTCTCAGTGGTTTTATTCTACCTGAGAGGTTCTGCCTCCTTGAGGTGCTGGTCATGGGATGATGCTGGCTTTTAGCCAATTGAGTGTCAGAGGTCAAAGGAGAGTGGGAGGGGCCAGGAGCAGAGCAGGGGTTTCTGGGGAGACCCCAGGGATTAAGTTAACACCAGAAGATACAATCTCCATGCTGGATCTAAGAGGGAGACTTTAGCTGGCTTAATCTTGGCTCAAAGGCCCCGCTTTTACGACCCATTGTGTGTGGATCCTTACACATGGTTAGTTCTGTAGGGACTCTTGCCCAACAGTCCCCCTTTTGGTCTGGAGAGTGGGCTGTGACCCCGGTCTCCAGGGCAAACTATGGTCGAGAGTCCAGTGATAATCCATGAGAGGTAATCCTTGAGTGGAGTTGAAGCATTGAAAGTTAGTTCATTATGAGGCAGAGAGGCATAAATGTCTTCGAGGCATGAGTCTAAACAGAGAGAGGTAATTGTCTGGGCAGACAGGCTAACTAACATATATTCTAAAACACGGCACACATTTTCAATTTCACATAATGCTTATCAGCAGTTATTGTTAAAATACCAAATGAATTTCGGTGAAGAGTGAAATGAAAGCAAAGTGGAAACACAAACAGAAGAAAATGTTTGAGTAGGTGCTGGTGTTTTGAGGTAAACATGTGTTATCCTGTCAAACCAAAACATTTAGAACGGCAAGTCACGTTCTGTTGTTCGCTAATCTGTGAATTTATGATAAATCCTATTTCTAGGTTTTCAGATCTACAGATATTGGAATTTCACTGCCAAGACTGAATTGCCAAGTGTACCCGTGAGGGCTGCACAACCGTAGTGGTAACGACTTCAAAATCCTCAACGAGGTCTAAGGAGGTTCACTACCTGAACTATGTTATACAATTTACCGACAGAGGGTCTAAAGCATGCAGCTACTGATGGAGTGAGTGGTTTGAGCGGTTTTTGTTTAAAATTGGGATTTCTTCCCCCCCTTTTCAGATGTGGAGGTGAGAGGGGGTTTCTGGCAGCGCCTTGGTCCTTCCCCGTCATTGAAGTCATCTTTGGGAGTGGAGAAGGAGGGCGTCTGCTCCTTGTTTCGCCAACGGGGTTCAGTGTCTGGTCTCTCAGTGGAGCCTGGAGGAACACGTGGCACAATGTCTTCTCATTGCTTCATCCACACATCTCCGTATTTACTCCTCTGTCCCAGGATGCATCCCATGTGTTGGATTTCGGTCACCACATCTATACTCCTGGTACTGATAGGGTTTCCGTCTGTTCAAGCCCCTGCTTCTCTGTTGAGAGGGATTCAGGTGCTGAGGTCGAAACTGTTTGTGGGGCTGGTTGAAATCCTCACCCCCTTGGTTTTGTGGGGCGCCCTGCTGGAAGGGTCGCTGTTCCTGGTTCTCTTTGCTGGGGTTCATCTTGGCGTGGGGAAAGTTGTCATCTTCCAGCGCCGGGTCCACATTTAGTTGGATTTGAACTGCCAGAACCACGGTGTCGTCTACGTTGAACCCTCGGTTGTCTGGGTCGAAGCGATAAATGTCTTTTTTTTTTTTAAGGGGCTCTAGCTGCCGGGTGCAGATTTCCTCTCTTTGAGGGGGTGCTGAGTCATCAGGGTCTTCTGACTCGTGTGTGCCACAGTGTTCATCTTTGTGGCCACCATCTCTTGCACCGGGAGTGGAGGACCATCCAGGACGCGACCGTGAGTCATGGTGCGCCCCTGCCTGAGTGGCAGACTGGGAATCTCCTTCAGCCCTCCAGGACGGATTCCTTCCGTCGTTGTGGTGTGGATCAGCATGGCTCCGTGCAGGACGTGTTCCTTCTGGCTGGAGTGGATGCTGTGTGTCCGCTGGAAAGGCATTTGGAGTGCCTCATAGCGGTCCCAGGTCACTGCACGTCTAGGGGTTGAGTCCAGCCCCCCCCCCCCCTTTTTGTGTCGAGGGGGTTGGAGCGGTCGACTGCTGGGTGTGTCTGGCTCTCCAGAGCAAAGCTTCCTCTGCATGAGGGTTGCGTAGCTGTGCTCGCAGCTTTTCTCCCAGGGTCTCTGTTCCGCTGGCTCCACCGGAAATGACGTCAGCTCCTGGCCCTGTCATCAGGGATATCAGCTCGAGGGGGGGGGCAGCTCTGTCTGACTGTGCCCCCCTTTCTGCTGACCTTTGACCTTCGCGTGCAGAGTTTCGTGCTCCGGCACCGCCTGGTCCTGTTCTGTGCGGGTCTCGATGATATGCCGCAGGTGGGAGTTTTTCTCCTGCTCCGCTCGACATGCTGCTTGCATGGCCTGGAGCTCCTTCGCATGTTCTTGGGCCTGCAGCTCGGCTCTCTGCTGGTAGAGGAGTGTCAGTTGACCCAGAGCATGGGGTATTTTTGGATGCGGGCCAGTGGGGTTGATCAGGTGAATGGACAGTTCTTTAATCTTATGATCGCAGGTACTTAAATCATACTCACTCAACTCACTCACCGCATCATTAGAAAAATTTATCAGACTGCTACAGTCTCTTATAGGACGTCTGGTCCTGAGGGAGCAGTTGCCACATGGTGTTACATGCTACTCATCTTCTGAGTGCGAAAAGGCACCTGGTGGACTGCTCACGCCTGCTTAGGAAAAGTGGGTAAAACACTTAATTAAAACTACACAACAAGATGCAGAGGTGAGCTTCACCCTGTGTCTATATAGTGTCACTGAAGGATAGCTCGATGGCTCAATCCTTAAGACCTAGTTGGTTAACCAACAAGTCTCAACAAAACTAGTCTCTCAAATCTAGTTTGTTTCCTTAAAATTAAAAAACATGCAGAAAATCTCCTATAAAAATTACAAACTACTGAAATGCAGTTAGCAACCAACCATAATTACACAAAAGTCTGTTTTAGCAAAGGGAATTAAGAATAAAGAAAATTCAAAGAGAAATTACTTCTAAACCTATTTCTCTCTTCACAAATTAATCATAATTATTGTGCATTGAAATGACACAACCACTGATATGCTATAAGCAACCAATCACGTATACACAAGGCACTAGTATACCTGCTTGGGACAGGTGCAACGGGATTAAAAAAAAACTTTCTAAGAGAAATTAATTTCCAAAATTATCTTTCTTTTTCTTAAAATTATTTATGATTATTGTGCATCGAGAACACAAACACCGCTTGCAATCTGCAGCCAACCATGGATACACCAGGCACTGGTATACCGGTTTGGTAAAGGTTCAAATGTATTAAAAATAAAACTTTGCAAAGAAGAAATTTCGAAAATTTCTTTCTTCTTTAACAACGAATCATGATCAATTCAAAATGAGAGGGGAAAAAAATGAATTTTTCAAAAAAAAAAAAAAAATGTTTTTATTTCTGGGGAAAATGAATCTGGATTATTGTACACAGTATTATGATACAGCTGGAGTTAGATTCCCTCACACGGGCTGCACCATTTATGTTAATTAGGTGCAGCGTTCCGCCTCACACGGGGCACCATTTATGTTGTGCAATAGTAGGAGTAGAATTGACGTTGGCTTATTATTAATAATCATGAAATATGATTATTAAATTAACAATTATTTATTAAAAATAATCAAAAATGATAAAGCTATTAATTAAGAACAGTAACACATTTAATTAGAAATGATACGGTTATCCATTAATAATAGTTAAAATAATTAATGAAAACAATAAAATTATCAATTAAGAATAATACAAATCTGTAATCATTGCTTATTGTCGCGGGGCACCACCCTGGTTACAGGGACCAACAATTCAATCTTTAAATATCAGTCTCATAATGATGAATGTCAAATCAATAATCTCAATATTTAATATTAATAATTATTTAATTAACAGTGAAGGCTTCTAAGTTCGAGCACAGGCAATCATAATCCAGCTGCAATCACATACATATGCACAAATAATCACAGACTACAGATACTTTAATTACAAAAGCATTTATTAAAAAGGGGAAATAAAGTTAGTGTTATTTAATGTTTCATCATTTTAACAAACTCCGATATTTCAAAGATAAACACAGCAGCAGCACTTATCACAATTCAGAAAGTACATGTAAAACCGGCGGTCTACCTATGTATGTCTGTCATGGTATGCGTGTGTGTCTGTGTCAAAGTGTCTCTCTGTGTGTGTGTGTCTATGTGTGTGCATGTGAAATACAGTTAGTGTTATTTAATGATTCATCATTTTAACAAACTCCCATATTTCAAAGATAACAACAGCAGCCGCTTATCACAATTTAGAAAACACATGTATTCATCTATGTGTATCTGTGTGTGTGTATCTGTCTGTGTCTATCAATGTGTCTCTGTGTCTGTGTGTGTGTGTGTGTGAGAGAGCGAGAGAGAGAGAGAGAGAAAAAGAAGGGGGGCGTGGCGATGACGAAGTCACGTCACATCTAAGATGGCGGCCGATCATGATTCGTGGAACCAAGGCCTAAAAACTCTCAAAATGGCGAATTGACTACAAAACAAGATGGCGGAGCCGTTATGAATTTAGAGCCAGAATGGGAGGAGAGTGAGAGAGGAGGCGTGGCAATAATAGACTCAAAATGGTGGTTTAACTTGCGTTCTTCAAAATGGAGTCTATGTTAATGACACCATGTGGCCGGAGCTCACACTGGTGGTAACATGAATTACACAAAGGGATTTTCAGACAAAGAGAATTCTTTGTCTCTGCTTTGGCGTTCGGCCGCATGGCTTCCAGATGTGTCCAGCCTCTCTGAATATAGATTTAACTATGTCACATGAACTGTATTCTAAATACAGATCGGATGTGTGTATAGGTCGGTTTAGAAGGAGAGAGAGAGAGAGAATACAAGGAGAGAGCAAAGCTCTCTAAAAGCACCGTCAGAGACAAGTTACATTTACTTTACCACTCAGCACCCAAGTGGCGTTGTGTGCTGAGGTTTGACCGGTAAAGTATCTTTACAGTTGTTCAAACGGTCACAATGAGCTGGAGACGCTGCTCACGGCGCTTAAAAACTATGGCACAAGGCCGTAACCGGAAACCGGAAGTGGCGAATAGCCGCTAAAACACTGGAGACTCTGCAGTCTCATACAAAACAAATACATTCAAGTATTAAAACAATACGCTACGTATTAGATTAACATCTGCCCAGACAATAAAGCCTCTTACTGTGACCTTCACGGTGTTGCATGCGCGTGTCGCGCGGATATTTCCGAAGTCCAGTGAATAATCGTGGCCGCTCAAGCTCTGTTGCGCTGGTTCCTCTGTCGCAGCGGCGTCGGCTGGGCCGAATAGGAGTAGATTCGTCTTGCTCCTCAACGGGATGAACATCGTCCTTCTTCTTCATGGATGTGGAGGTCGTGCTCCTCAGCGGAATGAATCTCGCGCTTCTGCAGGGGACGGCTGTGGAAGCCGTTTGTAGATTGTTGGGAAAAGAAAGTAAAGTCCGTGGGGAAAGTGAAACAGTCTGAGATTGTTCCGCGTGCAATTTCCTGTTTGGTCTTTTCAAGTTAAAACAGCAAAAGTCCTTTTGAAAATAAAAACGTCGACTGAGATAAAAGACAATGAAAGAAATGAAAGAAAATAATTAAGGTTACCCCCTTTAGCAACTAAAACAGCTGGGAGGCCCCGAAGGGGCCTCGTGATGTCTTCAGAGCAGGGTAAAAATGGCTGATAAACTAGAAGTTAAGGTTACCCCCTTTAGCAACTAAAACAGCTGGGAGGCCCCGAAGGGGCCTCATGATGTCTTCAGAGCAGGGTAAAAATGGCTGATAAACTAGAAGATAAGGTTACCCCCTTTAGCAACTAAAACAGCTGGGAGGCCCCGAAGGGGCCTCATGATGTCTTCAGAGCAGGGTAAAAATGGCTGATAAACTAAAAGTTAAGGTTACCCCCTTTAGCAACTAAAACAGCTGGGAGGCCCCGAAGGGGCCTCATGATGTCTTCAGAGCAGGGTAAAAATGGCTGATAAACTAAAAGTTAAGGTTACCCCCTTTAGCAACTAAAACAGCTGGGAGGCCCCGAAGGGGCCTCATGATGTCTTCAGAGCAGGGTAAAAATGGCAGCGAGCATTGATGTCTCAGTGGTTTTATTCTACCTGAGAGGTTCTGCCTCCTTGAGGTGCTGGTCATGGGATGATGCTGGCTTTTAGCCAATTGAGTGTCAGAGGTCAAAGGAGAGTGGGAGGGGCCAGGAGCAGAGCAGGGGTTTCTGGGGAGACCCCAGGGATTAAGTTAACACCAGAAGATACAATCTCCATGCTGGATCTAAGAGGGAGACTTTAGCTGGCTTAATCTTGGCTCAAAGGCCCCGCTTTTACGACCCATTGTGTGTGGATCCTTACACATGGTTAGTTCTGTAGGGACTCTTGCCCAACACTTTCATAAAGCCTGGAGATAAATACGAACACCACAACTACGCAGGGATGAGAGCGGTATGCATCTTTAGTTTCCACACTATAAATAATGTGTCTTTTCTAATCTTTTAACAATGCTGTTTGAATATAGACGTGTATTTTAAGTGCTAATGTGTCCTGTCCTTCCTCCTTCTCTAACAGTTCTGTGCTGTGTTGGGTTCCTTCCTCCCGATCTTTGCCTACCTCACAGTGCTGGAGTTGTCTCAGTCTCACACTGCAGCTCTCATCACTGCTGCTCTGCTCATATTTGGTGAGTAATGATCTGAAGGAGACGGCCTGTAGCATGTACACATTTTGTCAAATAATAGATGAAGACCTCGTTGTTTTCATTTGTTTTATCAAACACTTTTTGTGATGAATATTTTAAATGTCTTGTACCTCATTAAAAATGTCTCTCTGCGTATTGAGAAGTCCAGCAGCATGTATTTGTCCTGTTGTTGAACAAGCATGAATTTGTGCTTCATGTCACCATCCTGACAGACACTGGCTCAATCACCATCTCCCAGTACATCCTGTTGGACCCAATACTCCTGTTCTTCATCATGGCTGCAGTGCTGAGCATGGTCAAATTCAACCAGCAGAGACACCGGTAGGAAATCTAATAGAGCTGTTGTTTTAGTTTTCTATCTTCACTTGTGTAACTAGTCGCTAGTCAACAGTTAACAAGTGGGTGATTATTTCTGGATCATTTAAATTTGTTAATCATCAAATAATTTTACTTTTCATAAAATAATAACTTGTGAAACACTGTTTCACAAGTTATTATATGTTGGACTGTCTCATTAAGATGGACTTCTGTATTTATTTTTGTGGATTAATAAATTGATGCTGCTTTTTATACATCAGTTTTAACTCCAGTCTTAAAGTAACCAGTATATTCTGATAGAAACAAATCAGGAATTTTTCATAATGTTGAATGGTCATCATTAAATACTCATGTTGGCTTCTGCTCTCAGGCCTTTTACTGCCTCCTGGTGGCTGTGGCTGGTACTGACTGGTGTAAACCTTGCTGGGGCTTTGGGGGTGAAGTTTGTGGGTCTGTTCGTCATCCTCCTGGTTGGTCTGAACACAGTCAGTGACATCTGGAGGCTTCTTGGAGACCTCAGCCTCTCACTGGTAAATGACAACATGTTTTTATATTCTGTTAGTGTTGATAAATTCTGCCTGAAGCTCATCAGTGTTCTTTTTTATGTCTCCAGGTCAACATTGCAAAGCACTTCCTGGCTCGTGTTTTCGGCCTCATCCTACTTCCTCTCTTCCTCTATGTTACGATATTTGCCATCCACTTTGTTGTGCTGAACAAAAGGTGAGTCTGATTGTTGTATAACAGATAAAGTGTGATCCCTTGCTCAGCTCACAGATGTCATCCCCTGCATTATTTTGGTGGTCATGATTGTTCTCTTTCAGCAGTGGACCGGGAGATGGTGTCTTCAGTGCTGCCTTCCAGTCTCGTCTAATCGGGAACAACCTGCACAACGTCTCCATGCCCGAGTGTGAGTCCCAAACACGTGTGGCTAAAAAGCACATGTAGCTGTAGCACTGTTTACTGAAACACTGATAAGATCAAAGACAAATGTTTGATTGCTAGTTTTGATGATAAAAGCCAGATGGGCTCAAGAGTTTGCTTTTCAAAATCAGTTTTCAGTCATGAGTGAAGGAGATTATCCAGGTCAGACACTTTCACAATTACAATAAATGTCAAGAACATTCAGGTGAGGGGTGGTGCCTGCAAAGAACACTTTGGAGGCAGAACATGATGTTCAAATGTCCGTGAGGAACTTATGTTTTTTTGGGTACAGCACATGATATTATATAATTATACCTATAATTACTGAGTTACATATGATAGAAATATCATCATAATGCCCACTCGCTGGAAATATTTGGGACGTTTTCCTGCTGAATTTTCACACGGGCTCACTCGTCACTTACTGCCAGATATTTTACCAGGGGGCGAGTAGCAATGGTTCGGGAAAATATCTGGAGCAACTGACTTTCACATTTGCGTCCTCACATACAGCTCCTCCAAGAAATGTCAGTAGAAAGTCTAGGCCTCAGTACATGTCTGAAAGTATCTAATGCCGCATATAAGGTATTATTGTGGCTGATTGTTCATCTTATGCTCAGTCCCATACCAGGCTGGTGTCAGCTTCTCATGCCACTGTTAAATGTCATTATCCATGGACCGTACTTGTGCCACATGTTTAAATTATGTTTTCCTCCTTTTTTGTGTTTCCTTAGATCTGGCATACGGTTCCACCATTACTGTGAAAAACCTCCGTTTTTCTGGAGGCTATTTGCACTCTCACTGGGACTTGTATCCAGAGGGAGTGGCGGGCAAGCAGCAGCAGGTCAGGCTACAGGTTTAGCTGTGACACATTCACAAACCTAATTAAACATGCTCATACCCATGATGCTTTTTGTTTATTCTAAAATATTCTTTATTCTTCCAGGTGACGGCCTATCTTCACAAGGACTACAACAATCTGTGGCTCGTTCACAGGCAGGATCATAACGAATGTGAGAAGATTGGGTTGATTTACTGTTAAGAGAAACAAATAACATTCACAAATCATAATGAAGTCATGTATGAGTCTCTCATTGTTATTCTCTTTTGTTTATCCTCGTTAAGCTCAATCTGGGACCCCTGATCTGGCGCGTCATGGTGACATCATTCAGTTGGCGCACAAAGAGTATGTGTATCACAAAAGAAATGTTACACTTAATCCCCATAAATGATTAATCTCCTCCTGTGTTTTGTTATGTATTTCTTTTGTTTGTTTGTTTTTCACTCCTTCAGAACAACTCGTAATCTTCATAGTCACCTCCATGAGGCCCCTCTGACCAAAAAACACTTCCAGGTTACAGGCTATGGGACAGTGAGTTCAACCCAACATGAGAGAAAGAGAGACACATTTTCAGATGGAATTTTAGGGGAAGATTGACAGACCCACAACTAAAGTGTAACATCATGATATCAGATTGTGATTTTGATTTGTCTGAGTCCATCACGCAACTGAATCTGTGCTCTGTTTGTAGAACCCCACGGGAGACGCCAATGACCAATGGCAGGTGGAGGTGTGTGGAGGTCGAAAGGGCGACCTGGTGAAGGTGCTGCGCAGCAAAGTCCGCTTTCGTCACCGAGCCACCGGTTGCGTTCTTTTCTCCTCTGGCAAGACTCTTCCCAAGTGGTAAAAGCAATAACCACTACTCTGACTTAAAGGGGTAGTCTGTTAATTTTCAACCTTTGCCCTATGTTGATATTTGTGAGTGTGTAACTGAAAAGTACTTACAAAAACTTTTAGAATCGGCCCAGTAGATAAATGAGATGTTTTGTTTGACTCGGGAAGACGGAGATGGAAATGAATGAGAGGCAGAGTTACAGCGTAGCCACAACTGCCATGTCACGGCTGCCAGAAGAGACAATCTGCTTCCAAAGTATTTGGTTAGAGCCATTCATTTACAGTCCCACATTTATAGACACACGTTGCATAGGTTGAAATATATAAAATAAAATAACCCCTTCCCCTTCCTCTGTACAATATTCTTTAGTGTGAGTGGACGAGTCAAATCGTTTTAAAAGTTTTGTCTCCATTCAGGGGCTGGGAACAGCAGGAGGTGACCTGCAGCCCCTACCTGAAGGAAACTCCGAGCTCTCAGTGGAACATTGAAGATCACATCAATCCAAAATGTACATGAAACTTATCACTTGTGCTCCTTCATACTTTTACACACATACAAATATCACTCACTAACCAACATATTTGCCTCTTTATGTTTTGACTGCAGTGCCCAACATCAGTCTGTCTGTGCTAAAGCCCCATTTCCTGGAGATGTTTCTGGAGTCTCATGTTCTTATGATCAGAGTAAGAAACCTTTAGAAAATCAATCTGTGCTAAACAAGCGTGTATTGTCAAAAACTATCTATTGAAAAAACGAAAAACTAAATTCTGAAATAAATACCTGTTTGATTTCAGGGCAGCAGTAGCTTGAAACCCAAAGACAATGAGATGACCTCTCAACCCTGGCATTGGCCCATCAACTACCAGGTGAAGTGAATAAGGTTTATATTTCTCTAAATTCAAATGAAGTACTTCACTGTTCTAACCACAGATGTTCTGGGTTTATTTCTGCGAAGGGAATCAGGTTTTCAGGGGTGATTGACACCCAGTATCGCGTTTACCTACTGGGGAACCCTGTGAGTCTTGAAGTTTGTCTCTTCTCCTTCATGTTGTTGCCCCTGTCTGATCAATGCAC
This sequence comes from Platichthys flesus, assembly GCF_949316205.1. NCBI lineage: Eukaryota > Metazoa > Chordata > Actinopteri > Pleuronectiformes > Pleuronectidae > Platichthys > Platichthys flesus. The sequence continues at coordinate 14,925,489 of NC_084954.1, read as the reverse complement.
ATTCAAATCCTCATGGTTGAATCCTGTTTTCAGGTGATCTGGTGGATGAACCTGGCCTGTTTGGGCATGTATCTGGTCATGGTGGTGGTGGCGTCTGTAGCCATCCAAAGAGGTTTCACACTGGACCAAAGAAGAATGGGTATAATTATTGACAGAGCAGGATTGCAGCAGCAGACAATTCATTGAAACAATTTATTTCAACAGGAAGTAAATTATCTGTTCTCCTCTCTGTGTTTCAGAGCACTCTCATGTTCTGAAGAGAGGAGGAGGCCTGCTTCTCCTCGGTTGGATTATTCACTATGCACCTTTCTTCACTATGGACCGCATCCTCTTCTATCACCACTACTTCCCCGCCATGCTCTTCAGCAGCATGCTAACAGGTATATAATCCCACAAGTGCATTTTGCCCAAAATTCCTCTCCATCATACACAGCGGATTATTTAATACTGGGAGCAAGATTTGAAGTATCAATGCAGGGGAAGAGATTAGAAGCAAAAAGCTGCATGAGATTAATCAAGACATGTGAAGCTGATAATTTTTCATTTTTTATGCAAATTGTTTTCAAACACACAGACCTGATACAATTATTTTTAGATTCAGTGTGAATTAAACTGTCTCAGGATATCATGAAACCCTTGTTCATGAATTTACTTTTATAAATCACAGAAAAAACTTACTGAGGCTTTTAAGATGTAACAGTTTTACATTCATCCAGCTAACAATAACTTCTCATGGCTCGTTTTTTATGATGCAGATTAACTGAAATGTGAACAAATAGTTTTTATTCAGTCAAAGCCTCCTTTTTATCTCATGGTATTTAATTGTACCTCTCTCTCATCTCTAATATTTTTTATTCTCATATTTCTGCCATAATGTTGTGTGATATTCAAGCTGCTTTCCTATTGTTTTCCTTCAATTCTTTATTTCTAACTTGTATTCGTGCAAAGACGTTGTCATGGTGATTATATCGTTTTGGTTTAATCATTCTGTTTCTTTCTCTTAGGAGTTACACTTGACGTCCTGTTAGAAAACACTGACCTGCTGCTCCGCCCACCTTATTCTCATTGGCTAAAGAGAGGCGGCCAGATGGTGTTTCTTTTTACTGTTCTTTACAGGTGAGGCAATAAGTAGAGTAATTACTGTGAAGGACGGATTAATTGTAGTCCATTCTTATGATGTCATAAACTTGTTATCATCCTTATGTGTTGTTGGGATGATACAGCTGCTTTTTATACCCATTTTCCCGTCTTAGTTCCGAAATGCAAAATGTAACCATTGATGCAGTTGTTTCGATCTGCATGGAAATACGAGGATTTGGTGACAGTTGGATGTAAAGACTGATACCCATGCATTTTCAAAGTAAAGCTTGCAGGTGGCTAGCTTAGTTTAGCAGAGAAACAGGAAGTAGAAGGAAACAGGTATCCTGGCTCTATTTAAGTGAAAGAAGAATCTACCTGTACCCTATAAAATTCAGTAATTATATGCATAATTATATAAAAACTCTTCATAAAAAAGTCTTAAAACAACTTGACCAATGCTATATATTTTGTTTACTTGTGTAATTAAATTATTGAAAATGTTTCGAAGAATATTCAAATGAAGAGAAATCCCCCATTTTTATTCAAGATCACAGGAAGTCTCATTTAATTTCTATAACTCATTTAACAAAGCATTGACCTCAATGTGTTGATCTTAAATTACAATATCACATTCCCTGTCTTGTAGTTTCTACCTGTTCCATCCGCTCTCCTATGGCATGACGGGTCCTCTGGCACACGAGCCGGGCAGCGCCATGGCTGGCCTCAAGTGGATGGACTCCTGGGAGTTCTAGGCAGCTCTGCACAACAACAACGCACAAATGATGGGATGTGTAACAACTGTCTTGAATATGAAGGTCATATTCATGTCTTTCACAGACATGAATATAGTGTTTATATAGTGTTTAATTTACATAAGGTACTGACTTGACACACTTCTATACCTGTTTTAAGTTTTTATGCGTGTCAACATATCCAAGTATTGTAGTTTAAAGAAAGGTGGAGAAGACGGACTTGAATCAGTGCAATAAAAAGAGCCAGAATGTTGTGGAGGATCATCACCGAGCTGCCTTGACTTGATGAAAATCTGATTTATAAATGCTGCTCAGTTTCAAAAAACACTTTATTACATAGTTATTGTCTGTCAGACACTATTTTTGGGGTTGTGTTGATTTTAGTGACTCTTTCTTTTGTACTTGTCCAGTACCAGCTTCTGTTTATATGACACTACAAGACTACTGCTCAGTGCTGTGTACATTGCAGTGTGATCAATAAACTATGGTATTCTTGTAGTCTTTGCTTTTTGATGTTGATATCAACAGGATTTCACCAAGGCTCCACTTGTCTAAATTGACATCCACTACTTTTTACTTCTTTTTTTTTTAGAACATAGGACAAGATGGTGAATGTCCCTTGTATGATTAAAAAGTCTTCAGCATTAGTTTGATGATACGTTTTTTAACCAGCAGCATATGTTGGAGACCAGCAGCGTACAGCATATTAGGGAAATGTCATCAGTTGTGTACCTCAGCATCTTCAAGTGTATCGTAATTTAAACCACAAGAGACCCTCTCCAGAGGCAGGCCCGATACAGACTGGTCATACTACATCATTTTAAGTAACAGCTATACCCGTCAACATTTTTTATTCAAACTTCCTTTTGTCTCTCTCAAGTTTTTGAAACTATGAATTTGTATTGTTTCACTGTCCCAATTTTGTACATTTATTTATGGATTATCATTGATTTGACTCTGTTCTTTTATCTATCTAAAGCACTCTTAAATCTGAGGTTGTAAATAATAAAAATAAAGTCATGTATTCTATAAAGTAATTTAAATAATTAGATGATAAATTAAATAAACTTTACTTTCTCTACATTGTTATTATATTGCCGATGTTGTCATTGTTGACATAAATTTCATTATTAGTATTATTATTGTTTATATTAGTGTCAATATTTAATATTCTAACCATTATTGAACCAGTGCAGCTTAACTGAGTACATAATTGTTTGGGGGGATGTACACAACGTACGTAAGTAACGTAAATAACGTGGGCTGTGACTGATTCACTAACGTAATTTTTCGAGCTCTCTTCACTTGACGTCAGGCCCCTGGTGGCGTACTTGTAAATTACACCGGGAACACGTCGAGTCCGAGTGCGGCCGGCGTGATTGGCTGTCGTCCGTCACGTGCGCATTCTGAAGATGGCGTCTCCAAATGGAGGTAAATTCTAATTCTCTTCGCCGCTGCGCTGTGTTTAAACCGTAATTTCGCCGCTATTCAGCGTTAACTGCGAGCCTCGCCTCCGCTGCTTCACATGTACACGGGGACGCGACAGGAAAAAAGTGTTTATCTTGTTTATTATCGTCTGCTGGTGTTTTAGTCGCTAGCTCACAGGAATCACAACAGTGAGGTTAGATTCACAGTAAACACACAGAGCTGCTGTTTGAGGCTCCATCACCTCTGTGTGTGTCTGTGTGTGTCTATGTGTGTCTGTGACAGATTCACAGTCGAGTCACAGCACCGACACACTTTACTGACCACTGTAGTTGTTGTTTTATGTCTCACGTCTCACCTCGGGCGTAACGTTGTATTCACAGCAGCTTGTACGCTGGTTAACAGTGAAGTGAACTGTCCACACTCAGTTCACACTTATACCTGCACACAAATATGTGCTGAACACAAAATATAGTTTAATATGAATGTTGTGCTCTAAGGGCCTCTTCTGATGTGTGTAATGTTCAGGTCTGTATGTTTCAGGGAAGCAACCAACCTCTGATTATCACTGAATAATCTGCCCATTGTTGTTGTTCTTGTTTACTATCCACAGCGAAGTGATGCTTTCTAATACTTCGGGACTTTTTGGCCAAATATTATGTTAAGATGAACATGTTCATATACTTAAATGTGATATTGTTATTTATTTTGAGTCTTAAGACAGTTTTTTTGCTTCTGAGTGAAGTTTGTGGTTTTAAACAAATCTGATGTAGATCAATTACTTCACATTATATTGATGAACATTCAGCTTTTATGGCTGTTGATATAAATTGTGGTGGTTTATTGATGTTATTTGCCAGCCCTACTTTCAGATGTTAAGATTACTACTAAAAACACAAAAAAAACTGCAGATCCCAGTGCAATGAATCCTTCAGATCTTTTTTTGCGACCAGCAGTCCAAAACCTATGATATTCAGTTTACCATAACACACAACAAGAAAGAGCATCAAATCGTCACATCTGAGAGCCTGGAAACAGCAAATGTTTCATGGAAAAATTAAATTCCTAAGAAAGCTGCTGATACAGCCGAATTGGGCCGTTAATCAACTGTAAACATGAAATATCATACAGCAACACAACACATGTAACGAGAATTGAAGTGTCCAAAACCTTATGTTGTCAGTTCATGCAGATTATTATCGGTGAGGGTTGTTGTAGCATCGTCACACTGTTCAAACCTTGCCTATAAAAAGCTGAACTCTACAGAAACAGAACAATGAATATGAAATATGATGTTAGCATGTGTCACTTTTAAAGCAGTTGAATAGATAATCACCTTTTTTAAACCTGCATATATAACATGAACTATAACCTTTGGCCAAAAAAAGGTTTAGCACTTTTTAAACACAATTTGCGATAGCACTAACTAATGCTTAACATATATACTTTCTTGTATAAGTATATTTGTTTAACTTGTGACATCTTTATTTGGCTAGTGCGGGAATTCACCCTAGACAGGTCATCAGTGTATTGCAGCATGGCAAACAGACAGGGACAAACATCTAAACTGATATTCACTAACGGTCAACTTTAAGTCTCCAGTCCAGCGGAACCAAAAACCTTCTTGGTGAACAGTGTTAACTGCTCCACCACTGCTCTGCCCTCAATGTGTTTTTAGGTGAGGACTTTGAGTCGTCTTTGCTGAGTTTTGAGAAGTTGGACAGAGCGTCACCAGACCTGTGGCCAGAACAGCGTAAGTTTACCCCCTTGTGTCATCACTTATTACGGTGTTATGTTTTCAAATGTTGTGTTTAATGATCCCGTCATTTCACACCCAGTGCCCGGCGTTGCTGAATTTGCTGCATCTTGTAAAAATGTGAGTTACAGTTGCCATATCTCGCGTTGATTTACAAACCAGATAATTCAATAGGCTAGACACACACACACTAATACTCTATAAGACTGCTGTGTAAATGTTTGGTGAGTTGTCTGCTGAGTCTGTTGCTGTGTCTTATGTTTCAGCCCATCACTAACTCACCTCCCAAGTGGATGGCTGAGCTAGAGAGTGAGGACATTGAGATGTTGAAAGGTGTGTACCTGTACTTTGTTTACAGATGTGTGGTTATTTTCACTGTACCTGTTAGTGTTAAAAACCGGATGATTGTAGTGAAACAGCATTCAGATATAATCCTGTCAAACGGGATAACATTTGGCTAAAACTAGTTTAAATATAGATTTTATTACTTGTCCTGTTCTGCCTCTGCAGAGCTGGGGAGTCTGACCACAGCTAACCTGATGGAGAAGGTCAAAGGACTTCAGAACCTGGCTTACCAGCTGGGCTTAGAGGAGTGTAAGTACACAAGCAACACACACACACAGAGCACAGAAAAGGCGTTTATAAAAGGCGTTTGGCTTGATCCAAATCTCGCAAGTTACCACTAGATGGTGCTCACATCCTTTCTGCATCTAGCAGGTGGATTTTCACTTTCACATTCAAAACCCAGACAGGTTCACTGCACAAACTTATGTGTTTCTTATGCAAAGGTCAAATGTAGAAAAATAACTTGCTAAACTGCAATTTAGAATCAGCTCTTCACTCCTGTCAAACAGTGTAAACAAAAGGACCTTGAGGTCTTAAAATAATGGATTTGGGTCAATCATGTTGAATTGGAAAAGGTAAGAAATGGGGTCATGCCCCGCAAGAGCCCACACAACAAGTGCTCGAGCATTTCATGGAGGCAAAACTCTAGATTTTAATCCAGTCCCCACTACCTCTATTGTTATAATCCTTGTGGAGTGTGGATTAGAGAGATGTAGATAAGTGCTCATATTTTCCAAAGAGAAAGATGGGTATTTATTTTTACAGTGAAAAAGCACACAAGCAGTGATGAATTGTGGTATAGGCACCCCCTTACTGTGAGTGGATGTATAAATAAATGAACATGTAGGTTAAATCAGTTAAATCCATGTGTATAAGGCAAAAGTGACCTGATGTAGAGACAGAGCAGTAGAAATAATGGAGTGTGTACTCCAACCCTTTTGGCTTATAACAAACTAACAGCTCATACTCATGAAGACGGAGTGTATTTATGAATCTAATTATGTCAAATGCATTTGGAGGGGTTTTGATAAAATTCGAGTGATGTAAAAGTAGAAACTTTTTAATTATCATAAAAAATCCTCCAGATTTTAGGCAAAGGAGTTGCACAAATATCTAAACAGACAAACTGCAGGAGTCAGAAAAGCTTAAATGCATATTAACAAGCTACAGGAAGCATCTATAGATTGTGTAGCATTTGTTGTATTTGCATAGACGTGAAGTCACAAGGTGATTTTGTTGGGAAAGGCTCTAATCTGCATGACTCTAAACCCAGAGAGGCATGTAATCTGGCTTGTATGAAAATCCTAGCTGTCATAGGTGTAGGACCGCAGGCTTTGCAATCATGTCGTGTACCTCGGGATGATGGGACACAATGATGGTTATTATTGGTGTCGGAATAGCCCTGTAATGGGTGCCTGTTTAATGCTCTCTGGTTTAATTTTCTCCTTTTCCTGGCTGTCATGGGAGGCCTTGTAAATCTCGGCTACTTTTTCATCATGTTTGTGCACTCTTCACTCCTCATAAACGAGACACCGCGGAGTCAGGGCAGAGGACGGGCAGGGTACAGGATTTACTGCCCCTCCCCCTTCAACATGTGGACCATTAAAGAGGGAGCTTGTTAATGGGCACAACACAATCAAGCTGGGAAAACTCATCCACCCGACTGCTGTGAGGACCTGAAATGGACATTTCAAAGAACATCATTCCCTGTGGCTGGAATCCATCAGAGCAGCACTGATGTTGGTTCCTGCTATTTCCTGCAGCTCATGCACTGTGCACATGTTGCTGCATGCTCGTGTTTGCACACATGTATTAACATAGATGTGAAGGGAGGATGTGACGCCCACTTCCCCTCCCCACCAGCAACCCCAATAATGTGGTGTGTGACGCTGGCCGGGTCTGGTCTGGTCCCACAGGGGCCTGACGCGTGCCTCTTCCTCCGGGCCCCAGCTGTTACTCCGCCCCATGATGAATGCCCCTGTCGTGGGCCGCTGAGCGCCGGCATCAAGCCTGGGGTCTCTGGGGAGAGCTGAAGACTCTGATAAGTGCTGTTATTGGAGGTAATTGAAAGCTGAGTGTTCCTCTGGGATTCAGTGGAGGGCCTCGGGTATAGAGACGGCTGGTAACATGTCTACTGGTGGTGGTGGTGGTGCTTTATCATACATGTAGGCTCAAGGTGACGTTAACATTTAACACTTGTCCCACTAGGATTCTCTTTTGATAAAGAAAGACTGTTGTTAATTTAGGCTTTACAGTGTCTGTAGTGTCGTCTTTACTGTATCTCGAGTTAGCTGCAGTCACCAATCGTAGAAAATTCAAAAACATTTACTCACAAGTGTGCTTAAGTTGTTGTAGGAAAGTGTATTTAATTGAGAGTTAAAGTGACCTATGTCTGCATCGGACAAACTAACTGGGTATTGATTAGGTTCTAAAGAGGATATGCACCATTGCTTAAAATTACATTCCATTATAGTCATGGGTGAGAGCATTTAACAGTACGAAAGCTGCCTCTCTGCAATGACTGTCTGATAAATATATTTGTGAGTGACATTCAAAACATAAAGTTAAAAAAAAAAAAATGACATGAACTGACCCCATTTGTCAAGACATGATGCAGAGTTAGTCTTTCACATAAGAAGAACATAGCAGAAGATTCTCTCAGTCAGACGTGTTCACAAGAATAGAAAAATCTGCAAAGAATTCAGTTGACAAGTGGCATATTGGTAGATCGGCAGGAGGCAGGACATGACGTAACATTCTGCTACAAAAATCACATATTAATATTTACATCTCATCGACACCAGAGACGGCCCATATATCAAAAAGCTCATGAATCTCATCTTTCCAAGTTGACAGCGTCCTCTAGGGCATCCATTTTTCATTCTGAAATGTTTGTATTCTTTTTGGGGTTATTTTTCAGTTTGCCAACTGTCGCATGTTAGAAATGTCATCAACATGCCCACTCACTCATGTTGGATCTTTGCACATTTTTCCAGAGGGCTGGCAGGAAAAACTCAGAGAAAGTCTGGAGCAACTGACTCAGACATTGGCTCTCTCACGTATACAGCCTCTGGATAACTTCAGGGGAAGATTCTGAGTTCAGTGCATGACTGAAGGTAGCTTTAGTTCGATTTTTCCATCTTAAGTGGTACCAATATATTGTTACACCAGAGTGTTATGTGTAATGTGTCACGTTTAAGACCAGGCAAAAACTTAATAGGCGATATCATCACATTATGATAACACAAAAACAGATATAAAACATTTTCACTCGACTACCCGTTGTCACCTCCATTGCACCACAGAGCCCTCTGTCCGTGATGCCACCCAGCTTAGACCCAGTCTGACCCTCTGTTGAATCCCCTCGTGTGAAGGTGAGGCTGAAGGTTGCCCTGCACTGACAGCTCCTAATGGGCCCTCATTCAACACCACCACCTCCTCCTCACCCTCAGGATCAATCTCCGGCCTATTAGAAGCATGCCGCTGCTGAATATGATTGCATTCACTGGGCCCCACTGGCTCTAATGTGCCTCCATCAATCCATCAGGACGGGCTGACCGCGGAGCGGGCGGTTATGAAGTGCCTGAGCTGACAGCCGCTGAATGAGGAACAGGGGATGCCTCCCCACCACTGCCGATACTACCCTTCCTCCTCCTCACCCTCTACTACTCCTCTGTGCTCGTCTTCTCACCTCTCCCCTGTGTCTCTGTGGGCTCGTAGCTGCGATGAATGTCAGTGTTGTGTATTTCCTTGTAAGAAAAGTGAGACAAGGAAAGAGGATGGCTCAGTTCAAAGGCTCAGGGTTTTGTTTCTCAATATTCAGTGACCTGGTGAGGTTAGTTCTTTCAAAGTGGCCTAGATTTTAATTTATTGGATGTGTTGATTGGTAATACCGCTGCTACTTATAGTCATTGTCTGTTGTTGAAAGAAATGTGAGTTACACCAAACGGGTTTTGTAGCAGCGTGACATGAAGTATCTCCTCCCTCGGTATAGCAGGTTGCAGCTGTATCTGACAGAGCCTGTCCACATCTTAACCAGGATCAGTGTCGGAGCAGTGTGAAAGAAGAGGGAGGCAGAGCTTAATACACACACACACACACACAAACACACACACAGTCATACACACACTCGAACACTGCTCCTTAGTTCTGCTCCCTGAGCAGATCGGAAATGACACCTCATTTCCATAAAGGCATTAGGAATTCATTGGATTTTCTTTCCCAGCTAATCATAGTCCGGGTGTAAAACCTTTTAGGATTTTTAATGAATGATTTTTGACTGATTGCCTATTAATAAGGACACCTCTTGAACAGCCATAGGCTGGGGCAGGGGATGGGAGGTGCAGATGTGTTTGTTTTTGTGTGTGTGTGTATATGTGTGTGGTGTGTCAACCAGGCGAAAATGCATTGGAGGAGCGGGAGGAAGAGGCGAGGAGGGATGGGCCCTCTCGGTTGGGACATAAAGAGGAACCAGTGGCTCCCCTGGGAAATCACAGCTCGTGTCTGCATCTTAAATATCCCTGTGAAGTATCAATAAGTGGGTAATTGAATTTTGAACACAAACATGAGCGTCAGGTGTATGTGTTGCAGGGCGGGGGTGTCTGGGTGTGGGAGGGGGGATGCGGATGCTGAATATGTGTCCCTCCAAGTGTTTCCTTGCGGGTGTGTTTGTTGTGTGCGTGTCATCTCCTCCGTGTCTCCCTCGTCCCTGGGGAGGAGAGCAGTGAAAGTGGATGTTAAATCCATTAAATAAAGCTTACAGCCCGTAATAGCTAAGCGGCACTCGGACATGGGCAGTGAGGGTCAGATAAGTCCTCTTAACTCTTAATGAAAGTGAATCGGGGCATTCGTGGCCAGGGGGCCAGGACTGCTGTTAACCCAGGTGCTCATCTATCTTTGGAGCTAACAGGGGTCCAGCCGCTCACTGGGAGCGTGCCGTCTCATGTGTGGGAGGGGAGGCGGGGGGGGGGGGGGGGCAGAGCGATGATTACTCTCATTTTATACACAGGGGAGTTGTGGGGTAGGGGCCTGGGGGCGGGTTGTGACAATGACACCTAGCTCACTCACCGTAAACGAGGGGAAAGTAAGATGTTACCTTCCTCTGCATTTACATTTCAGTCACCAGGGATTTGGCAAATGAAAATCATTTGCTGGCCTGGAGCTGAAAATAAAATCGCTGTAACATTAAGGGTTGCACCACAGAATATCCTGTAGTGTTGGCTTTAATTATAAAAATTCAAATAGGCTTGGGCTTTAGAGTGAGTTTTTCTTCGGGAAGTTCATCTCCATTGTTGCTGTTACAGCTTTGCAGCAGTAATCAAACGCGGATCTATATCCAGAGGATCAGTGGGCTGATGATGTGGGAGTGTGGGCTACAGGAGGCAGAGACCTTTAGCAGGCGGCTCCGCTGTTATCTACTCTATTGTGGCCTCTTTATCTGGACCATAATCCCTCAGCCTGACGATAACCTGATTAATTTCTAGTTCCTTTTTAGTTTCTTTTTATACTGTGTCTGTCTCTGCATGAAAAGGAAATGTCCTTAGATTAATAGGTGGAATACAAGCAGCACTGAATATCAGGTTAAGGTAAAAACCTAATATGCAGTACAATGTGGCTGTTTACTGACTGAACATGTTAGACAAAGATTGAATCTCACACCAGTCGCGGCTAAATGATAATAGGGTAGCAACAAATCAACAGGTTGAGGAAATGGCCCACAGAATCCATAAGGTGTCATTTAGTATGGATGGCAGCCGTAACAAGATGCTGATTAACTTAGTGCAAAATTAGTAATTGACCTTTCTAATCAACTAAACAAATCTCTAAGTCCCTCCTAATCAGTATTGATCTGCCATGTTGTATGACATATCGTGTGTGTGGGTGTGTGGGTGGGTAGGTGTGTGGTGGAGAGGGGGTGATTTAGAGGCTCTCTAAGCTAAGCTTGTTTGTTAACACAAAATTAATTATTGATAAATATAACTTACTAATAACACAGAAGTTACAATCACATTTAAAATCCTATTTTTATTCTCACAATATTTCTTCAGATTTTTTATTTTTATATTTTTAGGCATTTTTCACTGAAGACATTTAATGCGTCTCAGGTTTAAATGAATAAAAGCTAGATTTCAGTATCAGTGTCTCTCATGCTAACTCACTTTCACGCAGCCATTCATCCAACTATTTTGTGATTTTAAAAACAAATTTCCAACAAATTGTTAAATAATCATGCAATGATTTCCATCCAGTACCCTTATTAAAAAACATTAGGAGTTGGGTGCATCGAGAAAAGCGTTTGGTGGTAATAATTCTCCAAGTCAGCACCATTAAATTATTCAAGAGGATATGGTTTGCAATTCGATGATGTCATTAAAAGAGCGCCAGTCTAACGTCAAACAAAAACAATGTGGAAAATGTGATAGAAATATTTAGCTTCTGGGGTTTTTTGTGTTCATTTGAGGAAGGTCCCAGTCTCCTCTTCTATCCACACCAATCTGATGGTTTTGTCTTTAACATTCTCTAGAGCAGAAGCCTCAGTGACATTTAAGTCACGTGATTTACACATCACACCTGCTGAAGAACTTTTCGTTGCACTTGGACATTTTTACTTTTTACTTTTTGAATTCTTGGCTTTGACACTGAAACTGAAAATGCATAGAAAAACAGGGTGTGGCTTCCTGAGACACATGAAAAGAATAGTGCTGTTGTTGCCATTGAATCAAATGTCTGTGACTTTGGTTGTTGTTTCTCTTTCAGTGGTCCCACTACCTATGTACTATTTACCATGTCTGGCATATATGGTAACAACTTTCCTGATGTTTAACATTGGTTGGCCTCATCACCGAAATCAGACCCCACCCTCAACTTCCCAGTCACATCACTTTTCCATATATTTAGTATTTTGAGACATAATAAATTGATCATTGATTTATATTTAATTGGGTCTTTAATGAGATGATATCAGGTCTAAGAGTCTCTGTCTGAGTAGCGTGAGGCTGAACTGAGCCGTAATTAATGAAACGCTTGGTGGGCTGAGGGGTCTCAGGAGGAGAGGGCTGCGCCATCTTTGATCTGTTTTACAGTTTGGGCTCGTCAAGAGATGGAGGAAGAGATAACAAGAGAATCCAAGAAGGATGACATGTTTAAAATAAAAAATATGAACTGCTAGCTCATACTGTCGCTACTCTACCTGCTCCTAATAATGAAATGGCATCACGGCACTTGTGGTTTTAGGGTCATTTGAATTTAATTACTTTCTCTCGCATTATTTCAAGGGCTTCATTTCAATCTGACGCACCTGTGCATGTGCAGGGATCCCCTGATGACTTTGTTTAGCGTGATTTGAAGAGACAGCAAAGTGGAAAATGAATCCGTCCCATTCCAATTAGCATCATCTTTAACCTAATGACGGACACCTCAAGGTGACGTGGCCCCCACGCCCAGATGCACCATTATCATTCCACACTGTGCGACTCATCTAAATTACGAACTGACCCGGCTTTTTTCATTAGCTGCTGTGGGCAGGGGGAGGCGGGGCAGTCTCAGCAGTTGAGATCCTGATCACATTCTTCTTAGAGGCTTTGTTAGGTAGATGACTTTGATTCCCATTTGAAACCAGTCCTCACTCGGCTGCTCTGTTATATTCTTGTGGTGTACATGTTGGTTAAATTAAAGTTGCTGAGGTGATTCCAGCTTTGGTGCTGATGAAGACTATAGTGGAGCTGAGAGGCTGATCCTCTTCTTATCTTTAACAAAGAGCAATTACTGTACCTGGGAGGTGGCTCTCCAGGGTTTATGATGATACTGCAGGAAAGTCCCCACAGTCTCGATTGTGATATAACAGTTTGACTTTGACAGAAAAGCCTCAGAAATGATTTCATTCCCAGAGAAATCTTTTCATTTCTCAGCTTCACAAGGGGCCTTCTGCAGGGAGTTGGTATATAGTTCACACAGTTGTGCAACACCTAGTTGACTGAAACCCAACCAGACAAGTTGTCAACAAGGAATTACCTCTATGCTTTGTTTACACGTGTCAACAATCTAAACAATATATTTTATTGGCATCACAGATGTCAGCTGTGTGTGGCAAAATGAATAAAGTTGTGTCAAATTAGCTAAATCAAAGAAGTAACATTGTTATAAAGTAACATTAATTCAGAGGTTTTGAGATTTGGTCTCAAAGAAAAAATACGCATTTATATCAGAAACTGCACCAAATGTACATACTCATAAATACCAGTTCCCTGAATATGTCAGATTTTTTCATGAAGATCCATACATATGCTTTTGAGAAATTTGTGAAAATGTCCAAAAACATACTCTTTATCTCAAATTGTTTAAGACAGTGTTATACGAATTCCTGGATCTGCCCCCTCGTCCCATCCTCAATTTTTGAGGAAATCCGTTCAGCAGTTTTTTTTATAATCTTACTGAAAAATACTGACCGTATTGAAATTATATAAACATATATAAAATGATTATGTACGAATACTCAGCAGAAGACATTAATTAATAATTGCATGTTGAGGTTAATAGAGACATTTTGCTCCTTTTCTCTCATGACAAAGACACAAATCCCAGTTTAATGCAGTAGGTCCGGGTACTTGAGCTTCAATACTCAATACTGAGATACCAATCAAGCAAATCACAAGACTAGGTGGTAGCTATGTCTCTATTTTATGTTGTTTTCCATGTCGTGAATGAACAGATGTTTGGATAAATTACCTCCCAGCGTGAGGCTGCAGATATTAAATACATGCTTTGCATTACTAAACATTGGTTCAGACGTGGTTAGAGCTGCAGGCAGACTGCTTTGTTCTGGTTTTACCAACTTATTTGATCTGGAGTCTTATGATCATAATAATTAGAACTGGTATCAACTGGTATGTCCACCAAGGGCCAACAGTCACCTTAAATTCAATCAAGCCGCACCGGACTTCACACACCTAAATTAGCTGTTTTTTGTTACTCATCTACATCCAAGAATAATTTCAGCCAATTTCTTCTAAATTTGGAAACAACGCAAGGTTAAAGAAAGTGAAAAAAAGATTAGGAATCCGCTCCCGAAATCGAATCCACACAATTATTGAATGGGTTTTTTCCTGACCAGTACCCCATCCTTCCACCAAGTTGCATGGTAATCCGTCCAGTAGTTTCCAGTAGGGAATGATTAAGGGTCTCTTAACCTGTGCATCTCTTTATACTGACGATGTGATTTTGTGTATTCTTCTTTTCCAGCGAGGGAAATGACCAGGGGCAAGTTCCTGAACATCTTGGAGAGACCCAAGAAGTGACAAATCCTTCTTCCTCTTTGTTCTTCAAGTGATGGGACATTTGTGATTTCAAGCTGCATCCGATCTGTGTTTAGCGATATCATCTGACCATGTTCAGACCTCTACCAGAAAGACTCTCAGACAGTGAGCTGCAGCTAAATGCTGACGTCATCTCTCCATACTCCTCAGTTCACCTCCTCTATATAGATACCTTTCCTTTTAATGGAAACTTCAAATGATTTACTACCTTTCACAGAGCTTCTCTGTAGCTTGTAGACCTGTCTTGATCATATTTTCCCTATTTATTCTTTTTTCTATTTTAAGCATGATTTACAATTTTTTTTGCAATTTGTGAGGTTGTATGAATAAAGTTTTAACATGAAAAGAAGTTGGTTTACATAAGGTGACGGAAGCTTGCAGCCGAAGCACCTACTTTTGATAATGCAGCAGTTTTTGTGAGGCTAACTTGGAGCTTTAATTGGGGCCATACCTTCATGGCTGTGCCGCTCCGCAAAGAACAGCACCTCCCCGGCTGTGGACGTGGAAGGAGCCCCGACGTGGGAGTGCTCTCCTGACTACCAGGGCATGTTTTCCATTTAATCAGCATTAGAAGCAGGCTCCCACTACCTACACAAAACATTGCGTAAAAATAATATTGCTCATTGTCGTCGCCGTTAATGAGAGTTGACATAATTACTAGGACCATTTCTTTTCTAATTAGCACACTTCAGCATCGTCGGAGCTAGCGGCCGGGCAAAAAGGGAATCAGACAGGCATGCCGAATGGGAAACAAAAAGAAGTCCATCTGCCATAATTAGGTGGGACAATGCCTCGGACTGTTCTCGGCTGGAGATGTCGCTTAGGCTCTGGTCGCTCGCTCCCAACATGTTACACTTCTCCCCAGGCCTCTTAATAAGCCCCCCCGAGCGTCTTTCCGATTCACACGGACAGAGGCCGCCATTGCCCCGGTGGCTCCACCCCCTGCCTCTCACACGGACCCTGGCTCACCCCTCTGAAAAAAATATGGATTATTTACACAATTCCTCGGCTTTCAGAAACACCTACTGCCCCCGTGTGTGCTGGGACGGGGACAGAGGGTCTCGAACACAGCATGGACCATGGGGCCAGAAATCACCTTTAATAGGCTAACAGCTGCAGTCAGGACAGTGTGTAGGATAATCCAGCTGCACAGAGTTGAGCTATAGCCCAACAGAGGTGGCCTATGTACAAGGATATAGGCTGTAATGTTTTTATATAATGATGATAATAACGTTTCTGTTACACAATTATCACAAGTAACAAAATCCCCATATGTTAAGTGCCACTTTCTATTCAGCAACTTAATGCATAAATTCCCTCTTTTATCTTCTGGAAAGAAGTTCTCTGGGTGCTATTTAATGAAAAAAACACTATTGATTACTTATTAACATCCATAACTGCAGAATGAATGGTTTATTAGAAGCAATAACACCCTCTGTTTATTTATGCTGTAGAAACATTTAGAACTGTAGGCCTATAATTAGCAAATAGAGAGGATTCAAACCTTGCAACACCAACGAGAAATTGAAATAAACAGTGCAGTTACTCCTTTAGATAATAAAAAAAGTAGAAATACAAGATAAAAGTACTTAATTTCATTTTAATCCTGCTTTGAAAATGTTAATAAAACATTATTATAATCAAGATTTAAGTTAAGTTAAAATACTCATGGTGCAATAAAGGTTTCCTTGTGAGTTATTTAGGCTGATCCATTATTACTGGTGCTTGTGAATCCTACTTTGCTTTTTACTCTTATTGGTGATCCAGGTTAAGTTTATTTAACTATCTTATGCACTGTTTGGTTTAATCTATAACAGTCGATCATTTGTATAAGTTAATCGCTTCAAATTTTTTAAAATTCATATTATTTCTAAACAAACTAATACATGTTCTATCAAGTAACTTGTTTCTATTTCCATTTATTATTGAAGTATAACATACAAAGCCTGACAGAGGAGGTTAAGTACAAGTATCTCAAACGTGTACTTTAGTAGACTTACAATACAAAAAGTGTACTTGGTAGCTTTGTCCCTTATTAAAACGTGGTATCGCAAAGGGATAATTTGCAGAATCCTTATACAATACTTCAAATTTCAGTCTCAGTTCACACAGGCTGTGACCAGACACTTGTTGATGCCGGATGACTGTTGAGCAAGGCTCAGTCTGCTGAGTGTTGATGTGGAAACAGACCTGGCGTCCTCAATATGCTACAAGCACTGGTGGCTGCCTGTCACCCTCAGCAGCCACCCTGCAGCCGAGCAGCCTCTCCGGGTCAGTCCCCGCAGAGCTGCCCCTCCACATGGAGACAGGGAGGGAGGGAGAGGGGGAAGGTTGGTCACAGCTCATCCATCCATCCATCCATCCGCAGTGCGCTGCCTTGACCTCACATAGCCTCTGCTCCCTTATAAACGTAAGTCTGATGTGCCCCCAGTCCTTAAATTAGCTGTCAATTAGTACAAATTAATCAACTCCTCGCCTAATTAAGCAATGTCGACGGGCAGCTTCCAAACATGCCATTGTGGAGGAGCCATGAGAAAGCTTGGAAACTCTTTTTTCAGTCGGGGGGGGGGGGGGGGCGTTTACATGGCATCACATCACGCCCTGTAAGTGCTTTGGGAAAAGCATGAGGCCCTGGCTATGCTTCAGTGTTTTTTCCCCTGACTCGGCTCCACATGTGTGCTGTCATCAGGTTCCCTGAGCTCTTCCCAGCTCAGAGCGTCCCGCTTGATTCAGCAGAGAGTGAATCGCACAAACAGGTTTTTAATCCTGATTTTTAGAGGAGGAAAATCACTCTATGTCTTTGTGTTGGAGCGCAGATGAGTACATTTGCGACACTTTCGTCCTAAAGAACAAGATACAGAATGCACCTCTATAGGATGAAGAGAAGCTCATGTCTGGGATGAACGTGATGAGTTGAGAAATGATCTGCGTCTTCTGGAGGCCACCTAATGTATTCAGTTGTGTTTCCACTTCTGCCGTGACCTTCCTGCTCATAAACAAGTCGTCTGCTTATTCATTATCACCGATGCATTTCAAGCTTTAGCAGCCACATCAGCAGGATGTGATATTCATTACAGTGGGCGGATTTTATTTTTTACCTTCAGCTCTTTGTCAGCGTTTGACCTCTTTTGAAGGTTATAGGCTGGATAAGTTTTCCTGAGCTGCTAACATGTGCTTTTACAAAGGTTTGAGGACACTTTGTAAAGATGCCAGGAACAGGAGCAGGAAAAGTGAAGGAAGAGAAGAGGGGGAGGCAGATAAACAAAAAAAATGTCCAACAGCTGTTTGCCTTTTAATCTGCAGCCGTCACATCCTGCATGTCTTTGATGGTCTACCCAATCTACACGAATGACTGAACTAAATCTTCCCTTAATCTAGAGCCTTATTAGGCAGCCTCTCTCCTGCATGTAAATCAGCCATTTGCACAGGAGATGGATATTAGAAGTCGCACAGAGAAAGAGGAGAAAGTGTCAACAAACAAACAGAAAAGGAGAGAGGGAGATATGGATTGCAGCAGGTCTGATGATGGAGTGAGAGCGGCTGCAGTGACTCGCCTGTAATTGACGGGTCAGCCTGACTCACACCCCTCCATGTTAATAAATGACTGGATCCCAGCGGGCCGATGTGTCATTAGCATATCCTAATAACATTGATTTCTTCATTAATAGAATTTCCACTAAATAGGCCCTAATTACTTTCAACTGGCCAACCACTAATTGCAGCAGCAATATTTTTCTCCTTCTTAATCAGCAGCTCCCTTCACCCTGTTTGATGTAAAGTATGAACGTGTGAGGCTTCAGTTTGCATCAAGTCTCCGTCACGGTTCATGTAGTTATTAAAACTAGTTAGTCACGTCGTGTCACGTCCTCAGGCATCAGCCAGCATTTTTCCTAGTTTTGCTCTGTTAAATATGTTTTTATTATTTCAGTCTATTTCCTAATAGGCTTAATGCATTATAACTGTGTTATCACTGCAAAGTGTGTGCATGGCAAGTGTGCAAAGTAAACATTACTGCAATCCAAAGCAACAAAATGGACCAATTTCCCACTGTGTGGAATGTAATAAACATGAAAAATGATGCCACTAGCCATTAAGACAATTAAGGAAACAATAAATAATTACATAATTTTACACATTTGAATTTTCACCATATAGGCTTTGTAAAAATTGTTTTTTACACACCAAGAATAATCTATGGCCTTGGTCTTTATTCTTTAAAAAAAAAAAAAACTAATTCTATTCAATTTGATATATACTCTAATTAAAATAATTAATTATAGGCCTACATCCAAACACAGATGCCAACTAAATATGTAAATACAATCTGTATTCGATATTGTAGTCTAATGATTGTTTTATTTAATTTCCTGACATTTTTTGCCAAAATATAAGTGTTAGACCTGTGTTATTATCATAATGTCTTAATTAACCATTAACCAGCATATTGTTTCAAGGACTTCAGTACAGTTTGCAATAGGCCTATAGTTATTGGCCTATTAAGTAGCATTGGCCTTTTGGTATTATTTGTATAATGTCAAATGATAATTGTTAATAAAAGATAAAGACCAGTTGAAAATGTATTAGTTTCCTTTTCTGGCCCTTGGTCTGTATCGCTTCCTATTTAATCTGCTCACTAGTGGTATATAGCTGCTGCTGCTGTGGGATTAGTGCCACGGAGAGTGGGTCCGTATCGTCCAGCTGTCGTGGTTGTTGTGTTTTTGGTGTGGAGGGAGGTGGGCCTTTGATTTGCGTGTGATGAGTTTCCCCTGGCATCTGGAGATCAATTATCCATCCGTGTGTGTGAGCGTGTGGCTGCGTTGGCACAGATGTGTGTATGTGTGTGTGTGTGTGTGTGTGTGTGTGTGTGTGTGTGTTTGTGTGTGTGTGTGTGTGTGTGTGTGTGTGTGCGTGTGCGTGTGTGTGTGTGTGGTACTACATACTGATTTATTCTGGGAGATTGAGGTAATTTCATCTAAACCTGCAGCATCTCACAGTGTAAGAGGTGTGGAAACAGATCAGTGTGCAGTTCTGAGCAAACAAAACAGATCGAAATAGTCATATCATGCAGTTTTATTTTGAAGTCGGTACAAATATCCTGCTTCTTTTGTGTGATGCAGTTGTCATTGTCAGCATTTCTCCTCCTGCAGCCTCGCAGACACCTCGCTCCTCTCTGGAACCTGAACCCTCTCCCCCTGTCTGTCCATACACTCCAGTGTAAATGCAGATATGTCTCCTGGAGGGCGGATAATAACATCCGTGATCCACAGGAATCCTGAAAGCTCGCAGCTGATTGGCTGCAGGCTGTTGCCTCTTGTCGGAATGGACCTGTTGGATAAAAGCGGCGTATTCTGAAGGACGCCTGTGCGTGTGTGTGTTAGTGGTAGGACCATGCACTGGGGACCAGCCTGAGAGACGCTGACATTACGCAGAACACAGGCCAAGTCCAGCAGCATCACCATCACGATGACGGGGAAGCAGGGCTCCGTGCTGTCGGAAAGTTTAAACCTCTCGGAGAAAAGCTCCCTTCGGGCCGCGGGCGGCGGCAGCAGCAGCCTCCATCCGCCGAAGAGCACCGCGACCCACCCGCCGCCCAGGTGCACCGGCTTCGGCATCCAGGAGATCCTGGGGCTCAACAAGGAGCCGTCCGCGGCCCCAAGGAGCGCGCTGGGCTCGCTGCCGGCCGGGGCGCACCTGATCGCAGCCAGGTCCGTGCTGGGCCACGCCGGCATGGGACTGGGTGTGGGTGTGGGGATGGGATTAATCGGTCCTGGTGGGATTCCGTCGTTTTACAGCCAACCCGCGTTTTTGGAGACGGTGCTGTCGGACGCACGGGATGTTCACCTGCAGCCGCACAGCAGGTCCGCAGGCCCGCTGGACATCAGCCAGTCCGCCAGCTCAGGTGAGCCCCAGTAATAAGGTGTATATAATATAATACAATGTATAATACTAGACTGAGATAATAATAAGTATTACTTATAATGGATACTAATAATAGCCTAAATATTACAACCACTGCAATGGGATCTTTGTGTTTTTCTTATGAACAAGCTACCTTTCATGTATTTCCTATTTTCTTAACACTTTATTATCATGATTAGCCTTCATTATTTTTCCTGTTATTATGACTGTTATTTCATTGAAATGTAATATTGAAAATAAAAAGCATAATATACACAGGAGTGTTTGTCAGTGTCAGCAGTGTATTTATGATAAACGCTGTTATCTCTTTGTTTATCCTCTGTATTTTCTCCCTTTTTTAAATCCAGACTCTGAGGATTTATCTTCAAATGAACGAAAACTCTCAAAGTCATCTGTAAGTCAGAGCAAGAAACGCAAGAAAAGACGTCACCGGTCAGTCAATGTTTCTGCTCACAGGCTAATAATGTTATTGTTTCAAGGAAATGAATGAATTCACTGTTATTTAAACACCATGTGTTTAACTTCAATAGAAAATCTGACCTCACGAAAAATGAGTTTTGCAATGCTGATAATTGCTCTTTGTGTTTTTATTTGGATGCAGATAATACATTTTTGATTCAATATTTGGTATAAATCAGCCACAGGTTGATCCGATTTTCCTCCATTATTCCTAATGATCAGGCTTTTGTCTGACATGGTTTGGTACAGCAGTTCAAATGGATTCATTTAAAGACCCAAATTATTAAAAGATGGGGATTGTTCCACCTTCTAAATATTAATTGTTCTTAACATGTGTGTTTTTATTCCTACTGTGTTTTTTACTGTCGTTTAAATCATTTAAAATTAAATCATGGTCTGCAGCATCTTCTTGGCACAATAGGCTCCATGTTGAACTTGTCCTATTTAAAACGACACCATGTTCTCCTGCAGGACCATATTCACCTCCTATCAGCTGGAGGAGCTGGAGAAGGCCTTTAATGAGGCTCACTACCCGGATGTTTACGCCCGAGAGATGCTGGCCATGAAAACAGAGCTACCTGAGGACCGGATACAGGTAACTGCTCTTTGGCTTCCTGTGCTTTTAGGAGATTAAAATATAATACTATTTCAGATATTTTTCAAACAGGACCTTTTTTCTTCCTCTGGTGTTTGAGCATGGAGCATTCTGCTTTTCTATTCCTTATTATTTTTGACATGGGAGATTTTTATTAATATGAGGGTATGCTTTTTTAGGGAGGTTTAATTTCATTAAATCCAGTTTAGATGAATTATATAAAGTTTTGTATGGCTCTCATTACAGTACCCAGTACTCAATTATATTTGGCGTAAAGAAATGCATTATGCAAAAAAAAAAAATTAGGTTGAATGATAATCAGAAAATAAGCAAAAAGCTCCTAAAAGATGGGTTTACAATATTTAAATAGATATAATTGTTATATTTTTATTCTTATTGAGATGCGCCCAGCCAAATATATGTCCAAAATATATGGCTAATAAAACCCATAAAGGCAGTTAAAGAGTTCAAGCACAGTATTTCGTATATATAATTTAAAATGGCACCTTGCACATGTATCATGTAATCAGATAATCTTGTGATCAGTAGAAGCATCTTTAAAACGGGAACTTGCAGTTTCCCCTAAATTATAACCCCAATTAATTTGCGCGGATATTCTAATGGTTCACCTAATAAATAAGCACCTGTAGGTCCAGATGCAGTGGGCTCGTCCGTCACTGGTGTTAATAACCTGCGGTGATGTGTGAGAGGAGGCCGCCGGCTGCCTGTGTTTGCAGGCTGGGGCCAGGCTGAGTGAGCGGCCGCAGATCGATCACCAGAGCCCCGCTCTCTCTCCCCCTGTCTCCCTCCTCCTCCTCCTCCTCCTCCTCCTCCTTCTTCTCTTCCTCCTCCTGCTGCTGCTGCTGCATCCTCGCCAGGACAGATAATCTCTCATCAGCCTGCACTATAGTTGGATGTGAAACAATTTGTTCTCGGAGAAGGAGCCTAACGACCTAATCAAGCTATCAAGGCGGAGGTAGATTGCGGTGTGACCTGCACCATCCATCTGCCCGGGCTGCCTTTTTAATCTCATTCTCATTAACGGGCTGCAACAGAGGATAAATAATAATAATAAAAAAAAGGAGGGGGAAATAAATAAATAAGCCACGGAGGGCCCCGCTGTACCCTAAATAAAATTAACACCCAATTTTCTCATTGAGTGTAATTAGTTAAATCAGAGCAGCTCTGGAGGCTGCTGCTGCTGCACAGACGCATGGAGGGAGTTCAAATGAAATAACTACATTGAATTTATTAGCACGGGTCAATAGCGCTGCTCCCGGGAGTCCCGGTAGTTTAATTTCCCGTGATATTTGCCCGCCTGGCCGCCATCGATTGGGCCCGAAATTAACTTATTTTTCAATCAGCCTCGGCGCGCCCCAGGGTCGCTCCTCCTCACCGGGTTTCTTTTGAGGAGCAGAGAAGCAATTTCTCCGCTAAAAAAGGGAGAGAAAAAAAAGTACATTGTATGAAATAAGGGTTATCATCAGAATTACCAGGGAGGAGGAGGAGGAGGAGGAGGAGGAGGAGGAGGAGGAGGAGGAGGAGGAGGAGGAGGAGGAGGAGGAGGAGGGGGGGGGGGGGGGGGGCTTGGGAGGGGAGTGGAAAGCTCGGTCTTTTTCAATTTGATATCTGTCTGCTCTCTGGCCCCCTCCTCTTCCTCCAGGAGCCATCACAGGGCCCTAAGTAGAGTGTTTAACAGTCCTGTGTTGTGCCATACAATCAATGTGGCCCCTCACTGAGCTGACGGATAACCTGCGGGGCCTTCAGCAGCTGTGGACACAGTGTCTGCATGTGTCAAAGCAGCTATAATGGCTCCACGCAGCAGATAGCTGCAGATGAGGCCTGACAGGAGCCACAGATCCCTCTCACCTGGAGCTGGGGATAATGGGGAATCAATGAGTCAACTTCTACCTCAAGTTACACTGAATCAACACTGAATGGGCGGCTTGTGGCTCGTGCAGCTTTAGAATAACCACGGAAATGTGGAAATTCAGTTGCAGCAAAATAAACACACGTGTTCCACTTTCATTAGGGGTTGGCAACTACTGTCTCCTGCATGGTTAATATAGGAAAACCCATTAATATAAACAGCTTTGGGTTCATATAAGAAATGTTGTTGACTAATTGGTCTTAATCATTTGTATACAGCCACAGCACATCTGGACCATTTATTAACAAAATATGAAACATTTAGAGATGGATTACCAGCATTCATGAATGCACCGTTTTAACTCATACTCATGATATCTCATAACTGATTAATAAAGGATTAGTCATCATTTATGAATTGATAATAAAGAGAGAACCTCATTGAAGGTTCATCGATTTGCAGCCGATTTGAACATCCCAAAAATATACAACATCGACTAAACAAGCAACACAGCTAAAAGAACATAGCACTAAATGGAAATATAGGGTACTGAGTGACAGGGTACAAATAAAAAGCTGTAACTCAGTGGCTTATAAAAGGGAATCCTAGAATGAAGGGATTATCTAAACTTCTCTGAAGCCAGAAAGGCTTCTACAGTCTTACGAGTCATTTCTGGCCATCGCAGGTTAAAGGTCACCAGTCACATTAAGTTCCATCATCTCCAACTAACACAAAAAAAAAAAAATAGTGATCGTCGTAGAAATAGTTTTTTATCAAACGTTAAGATTGAAGACATGATTTTCTTCGGCCAAACAAATCTGTTTGATTCCAATGATCCAATATTAACAGCCACATACTGTAGTTCCCTCACTGGAAACTGCAGTAGTGCTTCTAAAGCTTGTACAGGATAAACAGATCATTTCATGATAGTTGCATTTGGGGTGAGGGTTATCGGTATCTGCATTTATTTTTTATAGATTAAGGTCAACTTTTATTATATAGAATATATGATACAGAAAAAGGCTTTTTCTGCATCTCTATGGAGTCATCATGTCCACGACAAATTGTAAATTATTACTATTTAAATTTTCTGAAATTAATCAATACATTAATTACAAAGAAGTGTACAAAGCAGAAAAATGTGTGAATTTGTGATTCTACATAAAATATATTATTTTTTTAATCCAAGTTCCACAGTTTTTCCTTTGACATATTATATAGTTCTTTATAATAATTATGGTTCAACTGTAAAATATCAAGCTTCAATGCCATTTATTTCTATATCGTGGGAATCGTTGCCAAAATTTGTATCAGCCTTTATATCGGTTTTATCGGCACGAAATGCTGAAGTGATGTGTTTTCCTGTCACAGGTCTGGTTTCAGAACCGCAGAGCCAAGTGGAGGAAGAGGGAGAAGTGCTGGGGCCGCAGCACTGTCATGGCAGAGTATGGCTTGTACGGAGCCATGGTGAGGCATTCCATCCCTTTGCCTGAGTCCATCCTCAAGTCGGCCAAGGATGGCATCATGGAGTCCTGTGCTCCCTGGCTGCTCGGTGAGGCTGTCGCTTTGGGGATTTTGAGCATTTAAACCGTATGACTCAAGCTTCTGAAATTATTTATAGCCTTTTGTATGTAGTTGATTTAAGGTTTTTCACACATAAATATCATTTCTACAAAAGTTCATTTTGTGAAAGTGTATATGCAGAATCTGTCTTCTTTTTTATTTTAAGTAAAGGAGTTACTTTCATTTGCTAACTACCATTTAAAGCAAACAAACATTTCATCTTCTACCTTGGCTATGATTTACCCTTGTCCAATCAGACATTATATTCTAAACCAGAACTATTTTTGCTTGCTATTTTCAGTCCAAGATGGCTTACCAATCAACAGACGCAATTCTAAATCTGAATACCCGCAACTCTTTGCAGGGATGCACAAAAAGTCCATGGAGACGGGCGGTCCCCCGCCAACAGGGAAGTGCGACGAGCCCCAGCAGCCCAGCTCTCAGAGGGCGGAGGAGGCTGAGGCAGAGGAAAAGAGGTCAGAGGGCAAGCCCGCCATTTCTAAAGAGGAACTGAGAGAGAACAGCATTGCTGCACTCAGGGCCAAGGCACAGGAGCACAGTGCCAAAGTGCTGGGGACGGTTTCTCACGACCGACTGCAGGCGGGCAAACAGGAGAGACAGGCGGCCGAGGAAAACGCCACTGATCCCCTGAGTCCAGCAGAGGAGGAGAAAAGTCCATAGAGACTGAGGACAGTTATTCTCCCGAGTGGATGCAGTGGCCCGGCTGCTCTCAGCATGTGTACGGACAAACCCCAACATAAAACAGTGTCCCTGCAGAGTGTCATCCTTCATCGACTTCTCTGAAGTGGCCCGCATCTGGACTTTCTGGAGGAGAAAAACTCATCTGCCGCGAATGCACTTTTATCTGATTTATTCCCAAACTTGCTGTTTACTCAGAGTCGTTATTTCTGGTGCATAGTAGAGAAGATGGAACCAACTCATATTGGTGTATATACAGAGTTGGAAGAGTCAAATTTTATCCATTATAACATTTATAATATTTTGATTAGAACAACCAATCACCAATGAGCAGTCAGTGTCTTATGGGTCTATATGTTCCATTGTTGACGTTCATTTTAATGTTGCTTGTACCGTTTGTAAATGGTGACATTTGAAATAAGAACCATCCCACCGACAGTACTCTTTTAAGAGACAGAAAGTAAATGTTGTCCTATATCGCGCTGTACAAAATTGATATGTTAATCTCTCTCTCTCTAAGGCACAATTTTAAATCATTTTCTTTCTCTTGTAGTCCTTAAAATGTTTGTGTATTCCTTTCCAAATGTGTATAACTCAAAAATACAAAGCATAAAAATAGAAATAGCCTTTTATTAAATGTGGTGTTTTCGGTGTCTATTTATTCCGCTGTTCCTTTCATACCTGCGACAAATGATTTGATTGTCAAAGCATTACTGTAACTCTTAGGCGGCGTGAAGTTGCCCTTGTTGTCGCTTGATGCTTCGCCGGCTGGGCTCATTAGGAGACAGTCCCCCGGCTGCATGCTCGGGTTGGTCCCCATAATCCGTCGCAGTTGAGAGCGTTCAATTTCAGATTAAACTAGGGGACCGGTGCTTTAGGGACGGGAGAAGAGAGTGAGAGCCCCCCTCCCCTTATGAGCAGGCCCACCTCAGCCTGATTTAAAGTCACTTTAATAGATGGTATTAGCAGCCAACAGTCCGTTTCATCCTCTTATCTAAATACTTAACCCAAGTCTAACAGCTTTATATGTTGGCAATCTCTCCCCCCCCCCCCCCCAGGCTGTTCTTTAAACGTTGTATTAGGCCACTTGAACTCCACTTTACCACACATGTGTTCGCATTAGCCCTAATCCACGGAAGATTTTACACTTCATCCTCAGTTAGCTCTTTGGTTCTCTGTAAGGAGTGGAACCAGTGAATTCCACTCCTTTTTAAAAGACAGCAAGAAAAAGTGATTATCAATATGCTCCTGCATGTCTCTGAACTGAATGGATCTCAGATTGAAACCATAGTGTCACCTAATGGAGAAAAGGTGGCCAATTACATTGTTGACGTGAGATAATATACACACAATGAGTAGTGATGGCTGGGGAAGGGACTGGAGTGTGTCAGGGTAATACATGTTGAGGCATTGAACCTAGGACTAAATCTGATTGGAATATTTAGAGCTTTGTGAGGAGAGTTCATTCTTAAAGATAAAGGACATTTTGTTTTACACTTAAAACTTAAAAAGACCTGACCCTAACAAACCATACATCTTCATCTGTTACAGACAACATTTTTGTGGATATATTCTGAAATCTATTTGCTACAATACGATCTCCAGAGTGGACAGTGATTCAATATTTTGTTTCTGGTAAATACCAGTCGATAAAGAGACAGCCCCACTGAAGTTATTCTAGGTTGAAAGCTAATTTCATTGGTCTCCTTTACTTCTCACTGTTCTGATGCTCAGCTACTTGCAATGTCCGCTTCCTAAGTCACCAAAAGATGGCGCTATCTGTGAGTGATTATCAGTTTTTAGCCATGTTAGCTGCATATGTCCTCAAAGCGTCACTCCACTGTGGTCCTGACTGGAATATCAGCTATTGGTCGGATTGCCACAGTTTTTGAACATTCATGGTTCATAGAGGATGATTTTGATGCTCCTCCTCTCCTGGATTTATCACGTCCGACCAGGAGGTGCCTGTTGGCTTGTTTGTTTGTTTGTCTGTTAGTTAGCAGCATTAAAAAAAACGTTTGAGGGGTTAACTCAAAACCAGGCACGTGCACAGATAGACCCCTAGTGGTGGTCAAGCACTGGCCCTTTTGCCCTGGCTGAGAAAAGTGCCCTTCTGCTGGAGCCCAATTTTTTCTTCAATCATCAATATTTAAGAATAAAAATTACTCTCTCTGTCATCAATTCCCCCCAAATGTGTTTTGATATCTGATATCACTCCAACATGCTCCGCGGCGCTCACAAGCCCCCGCCGCGCCCCTCCCTCCTCCTCCACTTCGTGCTCATGCAGCTGAGCGCTGCATGAGCGAACGCAAAAGAACGCGTTCATTGAACACGTTCACTTTTATGAGAACGACGAACTGAACGCAACTCAATGACAATTTTTGAATTTGAACGGTGAACACGTTCATATCGTGGCGTCCTCGCGTACAGACGAAAGGGAACTGCTCTCTTTATTAGTAACTTTATTAAAGTCCAGCGAACACGACACACTTCTTGTTCGTAACCATGACTCTCCTATCATCCACCACTGTATTCTTCATTCCCCTTCCTCATTCACCCTTGATACGCCAACTCATCAGCCAATGAGAGCCTGCCATCCCACAAAACTCTGCAGCCATTGGCCTAGAACTGTCACGTGCCCCACCCCTACCTGCTCACTGACCCTCAGGACATTTCAATACTTTCTCCTCAGGAGAGACGCTGTCTAAATCGAATGCTTGCACCATGTCGTTGCTCAGTGCCCGTAAAATGTCCTTGATGTAGCCTAACCTAAACCAACTAACTTGACTTCGCACTACATTACCCATCACTCATGGCACACATATCTCTGGCCAGTGTCTTGGCTCCGAACCGTCGTTGGGAGCTCAGCTTTCTGGTCAGGGCCGGCCCCGGCAATGTTGGCCACCTAGGCGAGATTTCAAATTGGCGCCCCCCAACATACACACGCTAACTGTCATGCATCCCCAAGAACGTTTGGACTGTAAACAGATGCACACACAGGCAGATACATTGTAAGCTATAAAAAACAATACAAATATATAATAAAAAGTATCAAAAGAGTCCTGTACAGATAGCATATCATGTCATGTCGTCACAAATAAACATTAATGATGTCCACAATCGGGGTGAATCTACATTGTTGTGGTGCTTTCTGAATTGTGCACCTGATAATTTAATCTTTTTTTGATTCATCTTTGACTCTAACCACAGTCTATCACCGCAGCGTCAGGGACACACCTGAGGCAGAAGCGCAAATTCTGTGTGAGCCGCAGCATGACTGTTCACACAGGGAGCCTTCCAGGAGGATGTTTTAGATGCTGGCTTGCTTGTCCGCGGAGCCACAGGTGGTGACATCAGCAAATGTCCCTACTGTGCTGGCAAAATGAGTAGGTTTTTATACCTCTCTTTGTATGCATCATGCTTCTATGAGGAACTGTTGTGAAGTGAAATCAAACTCCCTTATTTTTTTTTCTGTTCATGCTGGAATAAAGTGGCTTCACTTGGTCTGACGTTTTCCAATCACATCTTTTTAAAACACCACATCATCATCATCATTTCTCCGTGCTGGTTCAGGAGTAACTGATGCTGGTCTTCACCGGTGACCGACCCACGCAAGCCTGTAGCCGCCGCCACCCCCCACAGGAGATTATGGGCTTGTGTGTGTGTAGCCTCAGCGCTTCCCGGTTCTTCCCGGTGCGAACAGCCCAAGTATTTAACAAGGGCGAGGAAAGGAGGCAGACTACTTTTCTCAGCGCTTCTACCTCCGGTGCGTCCCGGGGTTAGAGGATGATGGTGTGACGTTAATGTATTGTTTTACATTGCATGTGTCACGTCATGATAAATCAGTCTCCTGTGTCGCCTGTACCAGGTGCCGCCCCTGTCACTGATTATTTTGGCTCGCTGTCTGGCCGGTAACCAGCCGTCCGGACCGCTCCGTGAATAAGGAGGAGGAGATGTTTCTTTACTTGGAATGCGGTCACTTTATTTCTCGGATATACAGCAGGAGCAACACTCGCATCACCTCTAGGTGGTCCGTCACTTCTCGTTATAGGAACAAACTTTAAGCGTCTTTTCCCACAATACCCTGGTGCACTACGTCACACACTACAAACTTTCCTTAAAGGGGCAGGCCATACCTGCAACACAACAGCTCTCGGTCTCATATACAGATGGCAAGAGAAAGCAGAGAGGGATTTTACACACAGTCTGATAAAGATTCCGACAGTAAAGGCAAGGAGTAGTGATGGATACGGTACCTTAAAACTATGATATGAACTGAACTATGAACTAGTTCATGAGAGTTGAAAACTTGCACAACAATGCCCGCAGCATCAGACAAACAGGTAACGTCCTCCGACATTGTTTGGTGATAAATGAACCACAACATTAGCGCCACTGAAAACATTACGTCGCAACTGGTCGGACGTTTCCTAAAAAATAAACAAACAAAAAACTCTGTGATTTAAAATCCTTATCCAGCTGTTTACTGACGTTTGTCATGTTTAATGAAGAGAGAGAGGGAGAGAGATACAGACAGACAGACAGAGAATTTAAAGGCAGTTTAACTGTTCTACAAATTAGACAAGTTCACTAGTTTTGTTTCATTTAAAATCGTAATTATTGAAATGAAAGGTAGGTCTTAAGTTGAGCTACATGACAGTCTGGTGAGGTAAATTGTGGTATATTACTAGTGTAATGCTGCTTATGCTTCAAATCTGTCAGAAAACAGTAAAAAAAATGTGTGTGTACTGTGTTGTCAGCTTTATAGAGATTATGTAAGTCACTCTTGATAATTATGCACAACATTGATTTATCTCATTTATAAAATTTGCAGCATAATGCCAAGAAAAGAGAGACTCCAAAAGCAGAAGGACAGGGAACTGCAGCAAGCAGCTCAGGGTAGCAGCTCTCTTTTATCTTATATCAGGCCATCAACTAGTAAAACAGATGAGGGAGAATCAATAACCCTACCTGGTCCAGAGGAGCCCATCACATCACTAACCCTAACCCTAACCCCAACACTAACATATTATTTGGTTATTAAAGTGTCTGTGCACATGCCTGCTCAAAACTGAAGGATGTGCTATAGGTCAGGCAAAGTTCCCATCCAATGTTGGTGTGGATCCAGATGAGGGGGTGGATCCCAGGATTGTTTTTCTCACTTCCTTAAGCATTGTACGGTTTTACAGACATTCTCACCAATTTCCCAAATTCATAGAACTTGAAGAAAAAATCTGTTGTATTCAAGGAAGTGATATCTATGAATCTGTTTAATTTGGTCCAGCTATACTGAACTTAAGGGACTATTGGGCCTTGGCCCTTGGCCCAATAGCCGTTAATAATATGGGATGTTCACAGTCATTTCTTCTTCTTGTTGATTAATTTCAGTTGTATCTGGGTTGACAACTTGCGCTCATCTCTGCCATGACCTTGTAAAAACTTCAACTGATAAAATAAAGAATGATTTGCTGGGAGCAGTTAGAACAACATTCAGACTTTAACTTCAGGGTAATCAAGAATCACACTTTTAAGATGTAAGCAAACAAGAAATTAAATTGACCACACCCTCCTTAAACAAGAAATCTCCCAGAACCCTTTGAGTCTGAGTGAGTAAAATGATTTGTAATGGGCCGAGCCCTCTCCTCCACAGACCCCCGCTCCAGTCCAGTTATTGAGGCCAAGACATATCCAGAGTGAGGATTACAACTCTAAAGTGCAAAGCTGTGTAATCCTCTGAGAGTGGAATAGAAGGCTGCGATAGATCAGATTTGCTGAAGATCAAGCTGTTTACATTGGATATGAGGAGGTAATTCACAGTATCCCTTATGATGGACAGTCTGCTTGTTGAAGACCACCATAAGATCATCTCAACCCACGCAAAGGGAGATCAGAGGGAGGTTTATGGAAAGATTTCCACTAATGCAATATTAACATTCAATTTCTTTTGGATGGGGTATGATTTCATTGGTGAGATTAAGTGCATGTAGATCATTTTTGGGAAGGTGCTTTGCTCCTGTTGCGTGCTCGGTGGAGATGAGACACAAGATGACGGTATCAACCAGAGCAGTGTTGTGTGTGTGGTGCTGCTCTGCCCTCTGCTGCACAGAGTCGTCAGTGCACCTAAAGCCTGAGGACGTTTCAGAGTTAGCTAAATCCCTTAATGAGAAAGGCATTACTATATTATCTATAGTAATAGTCATATTTATCGTTTATAATCTTTTTGGACATTTTATGAATATAATTATATTAAATTGAAAACGATTTGCATTCTGCGAATATTCTCAAAAACAAGTTGAAATTTATCACAGCTTATTTCAGCCTTGCACACAAAAGCCTACATATACAGCTCTGGTGATCTTCCCTCATTCCCAAAGGGCTCTCAACCTTCTTAACAGCACCGTATGATGATGATGTAAAGAAGATTACAGTATGTATACAAATCTGCCTATTTACATACATGAATAGTGTTTATTCCAAGTATAAATATATGCAGGCACTTGTACGTTTAGAAGTTCAATTATTAATTATCTTGTATCCTCTTTCAACTGAAAATTGTATTTATCTTAAATTGTTTTGATACTGATGATCTAGAAATGTATTTTTCTCAAAAAATGAGTATAATATTCATGACTCTATCTTACCACAAATAAGAGAAGTACATTGTTTCAACCACATGGAGGCAGCCTTGAGCTGGCTTCTGAAACAAACAGCCCCATTATGAACCCGATGTAATTGTAAATAAAGTCACAGGTTCACAGTCACATATTTGACCATCAGTAAACACTGTGGATATGAGTCCCGGTGCTGAAACAACATGCACGTGGATCAGGACACTGATTCCCACCTGTCAGGCTGACAGGAGGAGGCTTATATCACCAGGTTTCAAGCAGACATCATCTGCTGTCTTGATCAATATTTGTCATCTCCCGTCACTCTGGTGGAGCTCCCAGCGATGAGGCTGTCTGCTGTGGGTTAATGGAGACAGGAGTGATACTGCAGCTAAATGATCTTTCCTGGCCGGGGGGCTGATTTCATCTCCAAGGTTCATCTTTCCACAGATGTTGTGTGGTTGATCACACACAGCCGAGCAGAATCATCATCATCATCACCTCATGTGTCGTCAGTACTCTGAGTTTGTCTGAGGTGTTATCTGTTTAATAACAACGTCAGTTTATCCCCACACGCCGTTTGATTAGGTTGCTTGAACTGAGGAGACGTCTGTGGCCTTTTGATACTTCATTCTTTCGTCCTGACGGATTAAAGTCCGATGACAACAGATGAAGGAACAAGGCCGGTGAATAATGGAAATTGAAATGGATCTCATTTCCTCACCTGACCTGCTGGCATTTGATTTAGCATGACAACAGTTGCCATGACCTATTATTTTTCTCCATATTCGATATTCATAAATGACTGAGCAGTTCCTAAATGATGATTTCTCTTTGATTTATCCCCAAAAAAGGCTCTTTGATCAATTTGCGTCAGGATTACAGGGCGTGCTGGGAGTTCTGTGTCCCAGGATAACCTTCTCTGACTCGGCTCATCCAAGTTTCCTCTCTGTCATTGCTGCCTCGTCTAGTAATCGATAGCTACAGGTTATCTCTTGAAGTCGGACTTGACACAGCACCAGCAGACGTCCACTACAGCCATGTACAGACCCACCCAGCCTTCACTATTACCGGATATTTTCAGCAGGCCATCTGTAGGCAGCTTCATATGCCAGCTCAGGTCATGTGGACGGACCATAAAATATATTACTCGCTGTTTACTTTATCTCACCAGCCTTTATTACTTCCTGCTTTATATTTCTGGCCTCACAAAATTAAACCATATCACCGCCACTCCCTGTGAGGTGTCAGGTTGCAATTAAAAACCTATTGCATCTCAGAATACAGCTCCTGTAGGATGCTTTGAGGAATAGCAGACTGGAGTGAAGTGTCCGGTTTAATCACGAGAAGAGAAGAAACATGAGCAGATAGACAGTGCTCCCTTGTTGCTCGAGAGTGATAAGTCAAGCCAGGAGATGAGGATGTGAGGTTTCTTATCTGTGCAGAGTGTGTCTTTCCGGGCGCCACAGAGAGAGCGGGGGGCGAGAGATAGGCCTGTTGCTGTGGGACAAAGGTGTGAGGGCAGATAAGCATGCAAGCAAATTCTTCTAGGATGAGCTTAAACTCTGATGTGTGTGTTGTGTGTTGTGTGTGTGTGTGTGTGTGAGAGAGAGAGAGAGAGAGAGAGAGAGAGAGAGAGAGAGAGAGAGAGAGAGAGAGATGTTGACATCTGTTGTGCTAAGAGTTGCTGTAGAGATGGACTCATTTCCTGATACATGCTGGAAAGTGCCATAGAAAATTTGTTGTGAATACAGAGCTGAGCGGTGGTGGGAGAGGTTCACAGATCTGAGTACTTCTCCTATAAAAAAGGACAATACAACAATGTAGAAATAATCCATTATAGTTGAAAGTCCGGCATTTAAATCCTGAATGAAAGTACTGATCTATTATCATCTTAAAGAGTCAGTTGGATAGAATTTAGTGACATCTAGTGGTGAAGTTGCATATCGCAGCTGACTACCCCTCACATCATCCCCCTCTTCCAAACACAAAAGAGAAGCCTTCAGAATGAAATAAATTCTAGGGTAAAGAAAACAACAATTCACATTTCAATATAGTTTTTTACAATGGATTGTGTGACATTTTTTTTAAGTAATCAATAATGAGAAAGGAACTGGTCCACTGATCCAATCAAAGCAGGCAGGTAACATTAGGCCCCGCCTCCTGCAGCAGCATCACTATCCTAAAATAATCCTAAGAGGCTGAAACTCATCTATAATGAAGTACTACACTCAGCAAGTACTTTCACATTTAATACTTGAAGTATATTCAAAAGCAAGTACTTACTTTATTTTACTCAAGTAGGGAAGTTAACATGAACCTTTTACTTTACACTGCTAAAAACTACCAGGGCACTAAGACGAACTGACACAGGGGAAACAAAGTACAGACACCAGCACGTTAAGGGGGGAGGGGTTATATATACCAAGGCAGCATGAAACACATGAGGGTAAGAAGTGAGATCTGAAATAAGGGGGAACATTACCGACGTCAAACTAAAACAAGAAAGTCAAATTTGACCTAACAGGCCGACCCTCAGTACAGTATATATTCAGCTTAATACAGGTACTATGTCTTATACTGCTACCAGTTCAAGGCCTCACTTCTTTCTTCCTCTGCTTCCAGATTTTTGTCACTTTTAAATTTATAGTCTTCAGCCCCTAATGACACTGACTCAGCATCATTGGAGGCAACTTATCCGCTTTTAAATGGCACCCACTAGAACCAGAAAAAAAGCTTCATACAACTTTTTATATGCTCCCAAGGATTGGTGAACGATCCTGATGTGTTAAATTGGCAGAGTTCTTCTCTAATGAACACGAGTGATTACAACAGGAAGAAAAATAAATATTTCGGGGGTTTATGTGGAGACGTGACTTAAGACAGGCTGGGAAAAGAAAGAATCACTGTGTCTTCACTGTTTGAGTCGATGCTGTTATTTGATCATTGCCTTTCATTTCTGTACAGTGCCAGATATGAATGTAGCTCCATCAATTGCCGCAGACATCGTCAGTGCTGCTGTTGACTTAGAAGAAACCCCAGGAATAATCAAATAAACATTCAATTATTTACTTGCATTGAAGATCTCTGGATGAGCTTCAAACCGCATGAGCATGTCTGTAATCTACCAAAACGAACTGTGTGATTTGCATTTGAAGATCTCCCACACAAAACAGAGCCAAGAGATTTCTATATTTTATTTTATTTTATTTTATTTTATTTTATTTTATTTTATTTTATTTTATTTTATTTTATTTTATTTTATTTTATTTTATTTTATTTTATTCAAATGTACCGGCTGCTATGACGACTTAATTTCCCTTCGGGGATCAATAAAGTAATCTATCTATCTATCTATCTATCTATCTATCTATCTATCTATCTATCTATCTATCTATCTATCTATCTATCTATCTATCTATCTAAATCAACCAACATTTTCCACACATCACTTCTATCTTCCCACTGTGGTTTAATGCGGTGCGTTGAAATGATTCCTGCTTAATTTTGAGTCTAGTTATTTGAAAGGTTTTTTTCAGTTAAACAACGATATAATACACACCTTGTTTATTGTAATTGTAGCAACCACTTCAGATAAGAGTTATTTTTCAGAGGAATGACACCAAGTGGAGAAATTGTTTATGCATCTGTTGTCCCTGCACTGTGAGGGGTGACAGGTATTTTGTCATGGCAGCGATAGGCATCTGAAAATGTCTTTCAGTCGCAGGAACAGTCAAGTGCATCATGCTCCTTATTGATGGAGCACTCAGCTCTAATGTCTTTGATTTCGGATAAGATAGTTATATATAGAAGCTTCAGCACAGACAATTCAATTATTATTACATTACATTACATGTCATTTGGCTGACGCTTTTGTCCAAAGCGACTTACAATTAGTACACTCAACATTTATTATCAAAAGACGGAAGTTGTTTACTGTGGTAGATCCAATAAAAGGTGTTCATACATTTGCAGAAGTTCCGAGTCAACCTGCTGCAGCCTCTTGGAAAGTTTTTTTATTCACATGGGGGTGGATGACTAATAAAATCAGCTTGCTTCTGGTGGTCTGAGCCAGCGATGTGCGAGCAGGCGTGGGTGAAGCTTCCTAGCGATTGCAGGCGCTGCACTCGCTCACAGAGCGAGCCCACTCCAGCATCCCATACAGCTCCCATTGATGAGAGCGGCACTTTCGCCCCCATCTCCCCCATCGAGCCACATTTCATGCATTAGAGATTTGGAGAGAAGCTGCGAAAGAGAAAACAGACAAATTCAGGAACGGGTCAGGCTGTGTTGTCTTGCTTACTTTGCTGCTCCATTTAGCCTCATGCAGTAACTTATATACCATTGTTTGTATCACCTATAGGTGTGGTGAATCTTTTTGTCTTGTGCATCTTGAGCCTGGTAAGCGATCAATACTCCAGCACATAAGATCCTCTGACTCTGGAGGATCAGGTTCTGAGTGGCAGGTGGGGGCAAGAGAAGAGGACCTGCATGATGGTCCTTCTGGTTCCTGGAGGCGATGAAGTGCGGTTCTTCCTGACTTTGTGCCTGACATTCACAGCTCTCTGGCAGCTAAAGTCACCTCAAGCCGAGGCAGTGATGAAAGCGATTCCAGAAGACAGTGAAGAGCCATGCCCGTTACAGCACAGGGTCAATAATACACGCTGTGGTAGACAAGACGCTCTGACAGGCCTCTTTAACAGCACAATGCATATGTTGTTCAGTGATTCTAGAACTTTGTCTAAAGCTGACAGCTGACAGCCCCATGAGCTGAGCTCCATATTCCCTCCTTGACTTCAGCCATCATCTCCCCAATATGTTCCTACTGTGTAACCTTGGTGTCACCATCATTTATTATTATCAGTGTATATTGTGACAGTATGTCTTTAATACTATTCATTCAATTGTGCTAAGTATTGTTCTGAGCACTGAGCAACGGCGGCTAATCGGATGTTTCTGCAATATACATGATTTTATCCATTAATTTTCATTAAAAAATTGTTTACAGTAAAAGGAAGATACAGTGAAAGTTGTTTAAAGTAATGAATACATTAGGTTACTATTTACACACTTTTTTTTCAACTATTTTTTACTTTTTTCAGCTTTTAATTTTAAGTTTTCTTAGCTAGCGAAATATGTGTATGCATTCCTGTTAGTTAACCCTTGCTGGCTTTCTGACTAGTTTAGACAAACTAAAAAGTTCCATTCAAATACATTTTATCTCAAGGTACTTTTGAGTAGTTATTGTGTGTGATTTGTACATTTTCAGATGATTTTGTTTAATGCTATGAAGGTTTAACTGCATGAAACTGAGAGTGACTACGATTGGTTGAACACATATCTAGTGACCCTGTTGCTCCATCCTATGGTAGCTATTGGTTCTAGAAGTTCAAGGTGAGAGCATTCATATGCAGGATATTCTGGCTTCACTTATGGATAGTGAGAGGAAGTAGAGGCACGTACACATATACAGTCCATGGCTGACAGATTTGCTGAGACTTGCCTCTATTAGATGAGCAGATTCTAAAAATACATCACTCAACTTGTAATTCTATCTGCTTGTTTATTTTTTGAGGGTATAATTGAGATTTCTTGAGTTAATCAGTTGAGCTTTCACATGCCCCCTGGCAACTGCAGAGCTGCTGGAGGAGAAATACCTCTGGTTGGGATTCACCGCTCTGGGAGCTCTCTCACAAAGACGCAGTTGATGAGAGGATAAGAGGAGACATGGTGTAGGATGTTTCCTTATTCATGCCAAATGTATTTATTGACTAAATGTACAGTACACAATAAACACAACTAACCCTTTTGACCACTGCTCAGCCGCTTCATGTTCACACCATCACCTTTGGACTCCTTCTGTTAAGGGTCCACTGCCGTATGTTTACTGCCTGATGCACTGATTTACAGTATACCCTTTCAACAAACATAGAAAGCCAATGTTTTTCCGGGATATTCATTTACAAAGTGAACAGTACACAATGTGTAATAGTGTTGACATAGAATATATTCACTGTAAAGGTAAAATAAAAAGGCTGTAATGGACTAATGTGGTAAAAGGTAGGTAGTTTGTTACTATTAAGAGCTCAGTTTTCTTCTAATATAGTAAAGTCCAGAACAATCTCTAGAAGAGGAGTCATCTTTTTTCAGCACTGTCATTTCTTCTTCCAGTGACGACGGTGGAATATCTTATCCCACAAATAAAGACTCCAGTCCAGATCAATATGCAGTCTTAGTAATACTCCATCCACACTTCTTTTCTCTCTCTGGTTCAGTCGTTTCTCTTCAATATAGCTTCTTTTCGCAGACAGCCGACAGCAGCTCAGGCACGATGCCTTCAAGGGGAGTACAAAAAAAAATATCTATCCAACCTTGGCTCCTCTCACTCGCTTACTGTCTCCCCCCCAAGCGAACTGCATTGGTCCAGTGTTATACGTGTCCAGGCTTGGACAGGTAGGCTATGAGGGCCACAACCACCCCCACGTACATCCCGGTCCCGATGGTAATGGAGAGAGCAACCAGGAACAGGGCTCTTCTGGAGCTCATTCCTGCTCTGGAGAAGTCTCCCTTCGCGATGGCCTTGCCCGTCTGACAAAACAAAGCAGAGAGCGAATTGAGCCGGCGTGTTACTCATCAGCACAGAGGGTATGAGTAGGTGTTGAGCTGCAGCTAAAAGAGGGAAAACAAGAAATGCTCTTGGGTAGCCATTAGTTACCATGGCAATTAGGTCATTATCCCTCTGACAGTGATAAATGTGTTGTTTGTGGTGTTTTGGTTTCTTATCAAAAATGGAGCCAGGCAATCTATTTATTCATTTGACACATTATTTTCTTCTCCAACTGTCCCTGCAATTATTTGTGAGGACGCTGCAAAGCCACTATTCTGTGCTTTGTCTGAGGTTGAAGGGCGTGAGCTGGAATCTTTTTGGACCCGGAAGATGCTGATGTTAGAGAAACCTGAGACGCTGCTGTAATTACAAATGAGGTCTTACTCAGCTATGCACACAAAAACCATTAATAACATAATTGCAGCGCACTGCTGTGAACCAAAACCCTCAATGTTAATGGTTTCTTAGAGCGAACACGGAAGACTGACTAGTGGGCTGAACCTACAAAATGTATGCGGTCAGTCACCTGAAACAACTGACAGGAGGGTCATGCTGTGGAAAACGGGCTGCCGTGGCACTTGTCTGAGTGCTTCTGCTCAGTGACCTTAAACAGAACACAGTGTAATTGGAGTTAATGATAGGCGTGAGGTGCTTGAGCCTTTACCTTGTGAGAGTAGTAAAAGGCTACGATGCCCAAGGGCCAGAAGCAGCAGAGCATGGAGAAGATGGCGAGGCCCAGGTAGTCCCGAGGGGGCAGCACGATGAAGTTGTCCTCACTCTCGCTGTCACTGGAGCTGTCACTCTGGAAGACAGCCGGTTGATAGAGAATCATTAAATGTCAGGAAAGGAAAAGATGATACTGCTTAGTGCACGTTTTTTTTTTTACAGAGGAAAAACATTTAGTGAGACAAAAGTAGGCTTTCTTATAGAGACTGAGAATTTTTCAGTTGGCTCGGTAAAGATTGTCCGTTATGAACCTTTCGGTATGTTTATGTTTGCAGATATGAACAGTTTTATTTTACAGAAGAAAGCAGAAAGTTGTATTGAATTTTTTTGGAACCTATTTTTAGTGAAGTTTACGGATAAACTGTAAAATATCAAGTCTAACATAATTACTTTGCGAACAGGGTTTTTTGTTATCACTGCCAATATGTATATAAAATGTCATCAGCCAATATATTGCAAAAATCCATATCTTTCTGGCTCTACTTTCCTATAATGCCAGGTGAGCTGAGCGCGCTGTTCCTGAGATTGACACCTAAATAATTCGGTGGTCAGGCCGGACACATGTAGAGAGTCAGGTGTGTTTTGGAGATACTTTGCAGTCGTACCTCAACCCCCACCCAAGGCCACTGTATCTGGAATCGTTCCACAAACACCCAGGACAGGATGTGCTCAGCCAGCCAGAGAGGATTGTGTGCCTCTGTCAACACCCATGAGCGGCCTGACAGATAACACGGGATTAACGGATTGTTCCATCATCGCGAGGTGACAGCGGAAAACAGCCGGGAAGACAGTTTCATTTATGTGCTAAATTGCGTCGCGAGCTCGAGAGATCTGAACCAACCAGACTGCTCAATGCACCCAGCTCCTTACACTCAGACACTGGCTGTTCAACAGACTCCCGGTAATGTGCCTCCATACTCAAACTCCTCATTTGGTTCTATTTGAATGGTTTTCTTTTTTTTGCTGCCTTTAGTGGTTGGACATGACGTATTATTATAAGCTGCAGCTTCAGATTAAGCATTTTTCAGTTTGTAAATTTTCAGATATGAACCAAATGTTTATCTTTTTTGATTGCATGCTGACATTTTTTTTTTTCAAAAACCTTCAGGGCCAGAGGAGACAATAAATCATACATTCGAATGCCAATAAGACTTTGTCGGTGCATCGTGCCTGCCGTGAGGACACAACAAAGTGACTGCAAGGCTGACCTTTAGGAGGACGTGGCCTCACTTCTCTCAGCTGTCCCAGAGACACAGAGGATGCTTGTCTAAATGAATTGCTCTCATAAAGAGCAGGTTTCATTTGTTAGTCTTGCTGCCTGCAGGGATCAATCAAAGAGGAAGAGGAAGGCACCAAATAGAAATCGATATGTAATGCAGGAACTGAAGCGACCATTTCATTTGTAATTAAAGAAGAGTCAGGGAGGCGGGCAAACAATAAAGGAAGCGTGTTTGTGAACCGACAACCTCGTTTTCAAGCAAACTGGGCTTCGTTCTCCCTTTTAACCTCTAATCCGATCAACATTTACCAAACCACAGGTTCGAGTATAATCATCTTGAGATGTTTTGGTGAACAAACCCGATTGAGATGTAAGAGAGACGTGGAAGAAGTCAGTGCTACACTACCCAAACCACCTTTTTTGTCACCTCTGCCAAGAAAAGATTACGAGGCGTCCTGTTATCTGCT
Source organism: Platichthys flesus (assembly GCF_949316205.1). NCBI lineage: Eukaryota > Metazoa > Chordata > Actinopteri > Pleuronectiformes > Pleuronectidae > Platichthys > Platichthys flesus. Next base: position 14,884,088 of record NC_084954.1, on the reverse strand, counting down.
TTATGAGCACAGTCCACCTGGACAGCAGGGTGGGATCCATCAAAACAGCAGCTGGTCATAACCATATAATCTGACAGCACATGGATAAACCGGAGAGCCCAAACAGCAGTAATCTCCTTTATCTTTGCAGAAAGACCTGATAACAGCCCTGAGTGACTGGTGCATTGAGTCCCGTTGACTCCTGGACACCGACACTGGCCGGCACGGGACACACTCCCAGCCTGAGACCAGTATAACAACCTCGTCACAGCTCTCTGCAAGGCCTCGTTATGGTCTGCAGGGGGACAGACAACTCCAGGGCCGAAGAGACCCCTGCACCCTGTTAGTGGCAGGGACGGTCGCATCAGCACCTTCCACATGTTCCTTTGTTACCTGCAATTTATATTCCCTCTGTCAGACAGGTGTCAGACAGCTGCTGACACAAACTAGCTGTGGAGTTATTATTGTAAAGTTACATCACCAAGTTGATACTGGTGGATCTACACTATAGGGCAGGGGTTCCCACTCTGGGCTTGCTAAGCAGGGTTGAGAATGACGCTTTCCACAAATCATAAATTAATCTATGTCAGAATTTCCCAAATCTCCGGCTGTCTGTCTCTGGCTCGCATAGCTTGTGAACCGTTCTTCTTAACAGCTTCACTCGTGGCATATTTATTTTTAAGTGCCTAAGAAAAAGCAGTGCAAAAATGTAGTGCGGGCGACACAGGATATATGAATATATAAATCACTTTGAATAAACAGGGGAACAGTTCTTTGTGCAGCAGCTACAGCAGCGGGTTTGTAGTCACCATGGTTCATTTACTGCAGGTCCCTTTTAAAGTTCAATAAAGCAAGTTGCACCCAGCAGCACCACAGGAATTAGCTTCAGCAGTGGGTCAGTTTACAACACCACAGGGTTGAAAAGCCTGAATAAAACAAAGACGAATAATCACCAGCCTTCTAAGTTTCTCTGTCTCCAGACTCCTTAAGCGATGAGACAGTATAAGTGGCAGCATTTTACAGTTTACAGCACCACCGGAAACACTTGGTGATATCTTGTGAACTAAATGGTGGCAAATTTCTCCCAAAATTGGGAGAGAGAGAGATGATAAGATGAGAATTCTAAACACGACTAGCAAAAGTGTAAAGGCAAACTTTGGGAAGCCCTGATAAGACTATGTCCTGGAATTTAAGGAAGTGTTTTAAGCTTCCCACAGCTTTACTTCCTCCCTCTTAATGTTATTCCTCACATCTTTGAAAGGCCTTATTTAATTAGATGGCGTAAAGCTGCTTTCACACACGTGACACATGCTCAACACGTTTGTTGTAATAATATCCTCTCCTAAACTAATCTAGTTCCATGCACGTTTGTTTGTCCTCACTAATGAAAGGATTATCGGTTATGGCACTGAGACACACAGTCAACAGACACACACACACACACACACACACACACACACACACACACACACACACACACACACACACACACAGGAAGGGAATATGTAATGAAACGCAGGTGCTGAGTAAAAAGTCTCATATTCCATCTGGAAACCCGGCGTTTATCAGAGCGCTCTTCATCACATTAATTTGCTCTTTTGAATTGACATGGAATAACTTTAGCTGCAGGCTCACCTGATCCAGCAGCCATGCATCAGCTTAATACCCTCAAAGCACGGCATTACTTATGGCATTAATGGCGGTCGCTGCCATGTCTCTATCTATCTGCCAGGTCTCCGAGTGACAAGCACTGGCGCAATCATCAGTCCGGTGAGAGTGCTATGCTTCTTCCTGTGCCAGCTCAGAGCCCTGGGTGTCTCACAAGCGTCCCTGGATGAAATGAGATTTTTACCACTTCTGAACAGACTTTGCTCTTTTTTTTTTGCCACGTTTATTTTCTTTTTGAAAGAGTAGTTAAAAGCCCTGGAAGAACATCAGCTGGACAGATCGAATCGTCATTCTCATTCTTTGGAATGTAATTATAAAATAAAAGCGCACAATTACCCCACACTAGATTTGAAAGACTCAAATCTCATCCCTCACTCTGTTCTATTTGGAGAACAGAGTGAGGAATGAGCATGAATCACACTGGCAGTTTAAAAGTAATATGGGCCTCACTACAGTGTGCACGGCAGGATGGCCTTGACAGTTACGAGTGAGTTTATAAATGCCTTTGATTTCATATCGCAACTCAAACTCAAAAGATTAAAATGACTCAAACGCTGCTAAACGACCCTGCTTCAATTTGATCTCTGACGTGTACAGTGATTATTCCCTTGTAACCTGCAGCAGGAGTGACACCGCATATATACTTATCATTCTGCATGCGAAGAGGACAATCAGACTACAACAGTGCTGCTTGTAGGGACCTATAAATCAGGTGCCTACATCTCCACAATAAGTTACGAGTGACCTCTGACCTCGTACTCAGGACCCTGCTCATCCTCCACCTCGTACGACACCGTCTGGATCTTCCTGTCTTTCTCTTCTTGTACGCTGTCCAGGCTTTTTTCTGCGGACACTCCATCCTGCACAGCGTCCTTGCTCTCCGTGAACGTGGTCTCAAAGCTCTCGCTCTTGGAGTCCTTGCTGTGCAGGCTCACGTCGTCTTTGCACAGGATGAAGTTGGGCCTGTAGAAGGCCTCCACCGCCAGGTGCAGGGACGTCGCGTCCAGGAACTGCTGAGTCTTATGCTTGTCATTAGTCCCGGTGTAGTAATAGCCGATGAGACTGTCCTGGTAAGGCTGGCTCGGGTAGTCGCACTGGTAGCCCTGGTAGTCATTGTGGACCGTGTGTCCTTTGTCCAGCAGAGGGTTCTGGAGCTCGCTGAGGCTCTCCATGACGGTGGCAGGTTCAGACGTCCAGCAGATCAGAGGATGGAGAGCGATTTAGCAGTCTGGCAGCTGGAAAACACATAGAGCAGAGTGATAAAACCTTATGAGAGAGACACAGCAGTTTAATTCAGTCATGGCACAAACCTGTGAAAATAGACTGATCCTGTATGAGCTGTTTTTAGTAATGATGTGCTTTTCTGTTTGACATGAATTCACTGCAGGAAATCTTGCATTCAGCATTTTCCTCTTGCAAGCTCTCAGCAGTGTGGGCCTTAAAATCACCATCTGCTGTGTATGTTCAACTGTTGCATTTCCCGCCCACAGACTCATATAAACATGCAGAGAGGATGAAAAAAATCTCCCTCTTGTCCCAGCTGCCTATATTAAACAACCTGGGGAAGTGAAGCAGGTGCTGCTGTATTTCACAGTGGATACTGATTATTCTGACTTGTCTGCGGACTGGCCTCCTTGACTCCTCAATGTTTTAAAATGCAACTGTGGGACAAATGAAGTGGAAGATCGGATATAAAAATTATGTAAAAGGCTAGAAGAGGCAGTCGTTGAGGTAACAAGTCCACCAATAACAGACAGTGATCCGAGCACATCCAGATTACAGTAAATTTAGTTTTTCAGATTTGCCATCCCGCAAAGGAAGTCACCTTAAATTTTAATGATTCACTTTATGACGACTTGCTTTTTATCCCCATAAGAAAGATAAGTCCCAATAAGGGGACAGTGTGAACTGATTATGGTCCCTACAACATGAGTTATATCTGGACCACACACACACACACACACACACTTAGTGTGCGATAATAAACTGTAATAACCAGACGAAAACAAAGGGAGAAAAAGAGGTGGAGAGACGGCCAGCGGTCATTTGCTCTTGGCCCACAGAGGCCTCATCCATTTACTAATCTAAATCTGTATCTAATCTAAATGATCAAATTAATCTTTCATCCCAGGTCTAACGAACAAATAAGACTAATGCCACTGAAGCGGCTGTGTAGGAATTCGGATTTTAGTGGAAAAGTAGCCGATCAAGTCAAAGTCATTTCATGCTTTTCATCCAAGGTGCTGTCACACACATTCACACACACAGAGACTAGGTTCTCTGTCTCCAACACTGTGTCCAGCGGTCTCCACTCTCGCATGCTCCTGAGGCTGAGCCGGCGGGTAGCAGGGAATTCCATTACACACTACATTAGACAACAAAAACCACATCCCACCCCCCACAAATAATTCATCTGACATGAGAAGATGGGCACTTAGCACATGTGAGTGTGAGCGGAGCCGCCACTATTGTAAATGATCGTATGCTCCCTCTTCCGTCTCTCCACCTCTTTTTCTCCCTTTGTTTTCGTCTGGTTATTACAGTTTATTATCGCACTCTAAGTGTGTGTGTGTGTGTGTGTGTGTGTGGTCCAGGTATAACTCAGGTTGTAGGGACCATAATCAGTTCACACTGTCCCCTTATTGGGACTTATCTTTCTTATGGGGATAAAAAGCAAGTCGTCATAAAGTGAATCATTAAAATTTAAGGTGACTTCCTATATATTTAAGGTTAGATTATGTTTAAGGTTTAAGTTAAGGTTAGAATAAGGTTTAGCATAAGTATTAACTATATGGTTACGGTCAAGTCAATGTAATGTCCTCTGAAATACATCATTTATGACCATGAGCTCCCTCTTCCCCTCTCTCTCCTCTCCTATACCCTTCTTCTCCCTCTGTTTTTCGTCTTTTTATTACAGCTAATCAACAATGTGTGCGTGAGAGAGAGAGAGAGAGAGAGAATTACACAAAAAAGCACTATTTCGTTATTGTGATGAAACATCTTTTTCTATTGCACAGAATAAATATTTCTCTCACACATGTTATATGACTTGGATCCCATAGACATCTCAAATCTACTGCAGAATCACGGCCAATGGACATTTACAGTCGTAAATAAACCTATGTGAGAATCCTCTTACCTGTGGTTGATGATCCTCCCGCGGGTTCGCTGAGCATCGTTCCTCGGCGCATCAGAGAGTCGACGGACGGACACACCTTCCTACTTCACATGATCAGTTTTTATCGGGAAACAGTCCAGTGTACAGCACAGCACAACATGCGGTATTGGAGGTGTTGTTATTCCGGCTGTGTGTTGGGGAAGAGTAGGACTTTGCCCGCTGAGCTCTGGCCGCCGTGGCACCGCCGCTGCTTCTGACAGGTAGATTTTTACGCACAGCATTTCAGCGCTGAGCTGTGGCTCCAAAGAGCTCGCGCACGGATTGGCTGCGTGGTGCGCGCAGCATACTCCATCACCGACCGAGGATGTTACATCTCCCAACTCTGCTCGCCTTGTCTTCCTCCACAGTCTTTGGAGTGGTGTCCCCTGCGCTGGTTGGCACCCCCAGTGGTGCCGTTTAAACTCCGCGTTACATAAATACCTCATCCGTGGAGCAGCTGCAGAAATATGTCTCGGATCACATGACGGAGCATTATTTCCACTCTGCACACTCTGGAGAGTATAGTGTCCTGAAGTTACTGCACTTTGACTTAAACAGGAAAAAACAAATTCAATTCGATTAGTATCTCAAGCCACTGAGATCTTGATATTAAAAAATATTAAAGAGACGCCCAAGTCATTGTTCCAGCTCGGGTGCGTCAAGTGCTGTGGGGAATGTGGGAAATTAACATGGAGGCTATAAACAAAACGTGTTGCATGTGTGTGTTAACAGCATTAGAGCAACTTGACACATCAGGTGTGCGATGTGCATATAAATTATCTATAACTTGGCATTACTCATGGAATTTTCTATATTGGCTAAAAAGTATTGTGATTAGGAGGTGCTATTTAGAGCGGAATGTCTTGTGTTAGACGGATGCTAGCCTTTTTGTGGCCCCGACAAAATGGATGTGAGCCTAAAGTGGCCAAAATATCCCAAAACAAATTGGCAAACATGCGGTGCTCTACGTGAGGTGTTATCTGGATTTGTGATTAAGTGGCCCATGATGTAAATAGTGGCCCCCAAATACCTTTTGTTGACATGCTGCATTTCTTCGGCATACCAGTGGCCCAGCTCTGGCAAACAGGAGCGTACCACCTGAGTGCCATCATTCCATGTGGCATGGGGCCAGCTGTAATACCGAATCAGGGCTAAAACATTTTTACTGTGTATGGTTTATAAGTGATGATGTCAGCAACTCGGCAACGACATGTTTCCAGCTTGAGAGATGGGGTTCATAGGAATTTTCCCAGTAGGGTTCTAATTTTTCAGATTACTCGGACACCACATGAATGCATAATCTGTGTGGGTGGCCACCTGCCTCGTCCATTTGGGGTGAGAGGAGGGATGAGAGATCAGGAGGAGTTGTGTAACTAGTGTGTTTCACTGCCTCACACACACAACACAAAAAAGTAACAGATCCTTTTTTACAAAGCCCTCCCTCTTCGACATGAATTTCTTCGCATAATTTTAGCTCTTATTGTGTATTTCAGGATACGCTGCCATTTTACATTAGCGTCTCTGAACCTGCAATGTGGCTTTGAATTGCTTCCAAATATAGCACAGGAATCAGCCACTATTAAATTCATTGCACATTTATATTTGATTAATATTTTAGAGATATCCCATGCATTTATCATGAGCCTGCCAATTTAGCTCTTCTCCTTTAATCCCACTGTGCAAAGCTGCTTATGATTCCACGCCACAATTTATCATTGTTTACATAACATTCGTTAAGATGTTTTTCCCATTCCAGCAAATGGGCGATTTAATAGGTTCCACACAGGGAAAAATTAAACCAAGTTTATTTGTGATCCCGCTGGGGAATAATAACGACATAACTGCAATATTTAAAGAGACACGGTCTGATTTTGAGGCTCATGTAAAAACCACGGTGAAAACATTTCCTATCAGAGGCTGCAACTCCAAAAAACTACAGGACTGATATACAGGCTCCAAGCACCGCGAACATATCTTATTCAGAGGGGGCACAGACTCATAAAAATGTCTGGAGTTAATAATGTGCAAGCCCAGGCTCTGTCACTTTCACTGGGAGATGCATTAAGGTGCTGATGGACACTTTATGGGGGAAACATGGGGCTGCATTTAAAAGACCGGGCACACGCGAGCTGTGTCTCTTCCAGAGTCACCTTGTTTTCACATGCACGACTCAACGTGGCATAACAGCCCCGCCGTCTCCGTGATGGATACCACTACCTCAGGAGACAAGTATATTAGGGGAGGGGGTGGCGGTGGTTGGTGTCTCCTTCTGCTCCATCCTTCACACCAGCATTCAGAGTTGCATTTTCTAATGAGGATCTGCGTCAAAGTGGCTCAGGAACATCTTAATCTTAAAATTGGAGGCCGCAGCACACACACACTTTAAGTAAAAAGAGAGGATTTCTCCTTGGACCCTGGGTTTGCCAGCCTTCTGTAGATGGACTGTGAATATTTATGGTCCTGACTGTGTCCTTTTCTTCTGCTCCATTTTCCACTCTATATTTAGGCACTGTGTCACTACGTAGCAGATGCACTATTTGTCAAGTATTTCCTATCCCCCCCCCCCCCCCCCCCACATACACACAATGAAACACAAAGATTTCCCTGTGCTCTTGATTGACGAAAAGAAAAATGCTTTTTACATTTTCCTCCTGCTCTGACCTTCCTCCTGCTGCCCTGTTTGATATCGCCACCAACCCTGACATCCCGAACTTTCCTCAGGCCCATTAACCAGCTTTAATCATTTAAACACCTTCGGGAATTAGTCGGCCTAATCCGATTGGCAGAGAAAGTATCAAACCACTTAATGTGATCTGGCCTAGTCGGCTTTTGCAAAGAAGGGGGGGGGATTTAAGCAGATTTTCCCACATGGCCGTTCTGTGCATTACTTCCTGTTTTGACTAAACACAAAAAGCGTATGCCCGTAGAGCACCTCTGAGACAATTCATAAAAAAAAGTGGAAAACACTATTAAATCTGCTTGAAAGCTTAGTGGTCCACCTGTGCAGCTTCATATCTACGTACAAAGGCCATAATTTCTCTGCTGCTGGTTTTGATCACAGACACCAGGTGCTGTGTTCGGACCTCGTCTATTTTGCCAGAGAGGTCAGTTTGCAAAGAACGGTGAGACTTCAGTTCCCCCGCGGCGCCGTGCAGGCTCAGGTGCAGGAGCAGGAGGGAGCCTGGCATATGGGAGCATTCTGGCTTGAGCTGCATGCTGCAAGCACCAACCTGAAAAGAACTCCACAGCCAAATACCGCCTCGCACTCACCACCTGGCTCCGGGTGCGATGACCGCATCGTGTGCTGTTACATGGGGACAAAGAGACAGAGTAGTAGGGATGAAGGAGATAAGTAGGTAAGTGGTGGGTGTAAAAACACAAATCCAGCTGTTCACCTTCAGGAAGAGGCTGTTTCTCTCAAAGGAGCAAATTGAGCTCAAGAGCCCACGAGCGCAACAGACGCTGTTTTTATAGTTTGTTTACTGCAACGTGCTGGAAACAGACTCCTGCAGAATTAATTTCTGACATCCACATGACAGAACTCCACTTAAGCTATTTGCTAAGGTCTGCTGGTAAAGTCAGGCCTTGCAGGGCATTAGATGAATTGAATTTCCGGCCCTCTTACATCCATGGAAAATGAAAATGAGTTTGACCCTCGCAGCAGGTTGTCATAATGAAAAACTTAATAGTTGCTGAACGCCAACATTATGAGGAGCAATTTCATTAAAGTGTTATAAAGTTGTACAGTATGTGACTTTTCAACGTCCTTCCGCAGACGGTCAATCAGAAAAATAACACAGTGTGTGTCTGGAAGCCGGCCCACAGTGTGCACCGGTCCAGGGGGAGTGGATGTGTGTGTGGGTGTGGGGGGAGGGGCTTCCCGAGGGACAGACAGAGGCTTTTGGCTTTGCAATTATCCAACACACAAATGCAATATGTGTCATATTATTTGAAAGTGCTCCATTCAGGAGGGGGCAAGGTCGGCGTTTGTCATCAGACAGAAGTATCACTTGGTGGCTTGTACCCTTCACTTGTATTGAGCACACATCCCACTTAGATGTTCACAAGAAAAGAATAATGCAAAGTGTGCAGCTTGGGAGAGCTCCAGCCTGGAGCTGCAGTAGTTAACGTCAGCCATGATTCCAAGTGAACGAGGGCACTGGGGAGTTTTCTCATCTTCGCAGATTGCTGCATGGCTGTGCTACAGTGGCCGACCGTTCCACTCCAGAGAGAAGCTGGGCACAGATTAATGGCATCCTCTGTGGCAAGATTTGAAAACTTCCATTAATGGAAGACCAATGATAATTTATTTGGACAGCTGAGCTGCTCCTCTGTGAATAATGAAGCAACCCCGGGATCATTAATATGATGGATTCACTGTGATGTAGTGACGCTGCTCCACAAGACCTGGCTGCAAAAAAGTAGAGAAAAAGAAAAAAGCATATGATAGCTGTGTACATTCTTTACATCAGAAAACAGCTTTGGCCTGATGCTGACACCCTGTACCTCTTTAAGGGGATTAAAGATTTCTGAAGGAATAATACCTCAGAGGATTACCATTGGAAAGATTATTAGTGCTAACGAACAGCATGCTGTTAATCCTGCGGAGTGTGTTTCCAGGTAAAACAGGAGATGAGTCAGCCAGCCATGACAGTTGGCGTTATGACTTACAGGGATATTGTTCAGCTGCTCCTGAAGTGTCACAGCAGCAGTCTGCATATGTTGCAGCTTTGTGCTCCATGACTTACCATTAAACTTATTAAACCAGAAACAGAAAAGAGGACATAGTCTTCAATATGCTTCTGAGCAAAACACAGCCCTGTCTGTCGGCGGTTGTGGGACTTGCTGTGGGATGGTTATAAATAGGTAATCGCTTCGGAGCCATTGCAGGTTAAGTAAGGCAGCTCACAAGGGGTCGGGTGTCTCATCCCCGTCTCTTTGCATCATGTCAGTTACCTGGTGTCACCCCCCCCCCCCCCCCCCCCCATGCAACATGCAACATCAGAATCAGAATCAGATTTCTTTGCCGTGTGTATGAGTGCACATACTAGGAATCTGACTCCTGTGTAATTAGGCTCGGCATACTTTCACAAACATCATTCAATTAACTACAGATGACCAGAAAGTAGCAAAATAAATGTGACCACTAGAGATAAACTGTACTAGAATTGAGGATAGAACATGGGTATAGATGTATCAGTACCGATAAATGCATGCTGTCCCTGGTGGTAGACAGAAGTGACGAAAAACCAAGACACGAGAATTGTCCGCACACCACTTAATGTTCCTACAAACTTTTTAAAATATGTTGAGGGAGCATCCAAACCCTGTTTTTATAGCATCTTAAATCATGCTAATACGATTAGCATAGTCCAGGTTCAATCTACTAACGTTAAGTCCATGACTTACCATTAAACTTATTAAACCAGAAACAGAAAAGAGGACATAGTCTTCAATATGCTTCTGAGCAAAACACAGCCCTGTCTGTCGGCGGTTGTGGGACTTGCTGTGGGATGGTTATAAATAGGTAATCGCTTCGGAGCCATTGCAGGTTAAGTAAGGCAGCTCACAAGGGGTCGGGTGTCTCATCCCCGTCTCTTTGCATCATGTCAGTTACCTGGTGTCACCCCCCCCCCCCCCCCCCCCCCATGCAACATGCAACATCAGAATCAGAATCAGATTTCTTTGCCGTGTGTATGAGTGCACATACTAGGAATCTGACTCCTGTGTAATTAGGCTCGGCATACTTTCACAAACATCATTCAATTAACTACAGATGACCAGAAAGTAGCAAAATAAATGTGACCACTAGAGATAAACTGTACTAGAATTGAGGATAGAACATGGGTATAGATGTATCAGTACCGATAAATGCATGCTGTCCCTGGTGGTAGACAGAAGTGACGAAAAACCAAGACACGAGAATTGTCCGCACACCACTTAATGTTCCTACAAACTTTTTAAAATATGTTGAGGGAGCATCCAAACCCTGTTTTTATAGCATCTTAAATCATGCTAATACGATTAGCATAGTCCAGGTTCAATCTACTAACGTTGAGGAGGAACAGTCATGTCGTCCATCAATTTATACAGTTTGAGGAAAGAACCAGAAAGATCATTTTTAGGAGAAAAAAGCTCTATAACCAATTTTTGCTTTGAGTAGAACAACAAACACCCCATCAAGTTTCTAGATGACCTGCTTGTAGTTACTCGACAGCCAGATATTTCCCTCAGGAGTAATTAAGGACCAAAACGGATGAATCAGATGGAGACGAACATGACTCTAAAATGAGCTAATGTTGCTCTGTATTTGTTAATGTAAATCAGCAGCTGGGTGCTGACACATTTGCCACATCACTTGTGCCAGGTTTAAGAACGCCATGACTATACTGAAGGAAACCTGAAGAGTTAAAACCCAGTGGAGACATTTTTCTGCTGAGGCTGAGAGAGCAGCTCTGTCTTTAACTGTGGTATAGCTTAGCCCCACACTCCTATTGCAGTGCAGGCTCTCATGAGCCCTGATAAAGACCGTGGTTTATTTATGAAAGTATAATGCCTTTGTGCATTCAGCAGCTGTGGAAATATGACTGTCTTAGAAATACTTTATCAGTGTGATACAGTTGCACAAAAATCACTTGGTACAGTTTGAACAATGCAACTAAAACGCTGATGTACAGATTGGAGTAGATTGCATAATCCTCTTCAGTGTGATGTGTTTGAGAAACACATTCCACCAAAGTGAAATTGTCAAACTAATTATTTCATTGGATGAGGCTTACAGTACATTATGAACGTGCTGTAAAATTTCTCTTTGCTGATTTGAATCAATAGCCACACGTTCCCTAATGTTTTTCTCTAATGTTGCTCTCGGAGTGGTAATTTCAGGTGCGTTTATTATCACAGCCTTGGCAGCCTGCCGTCTGTGCTCTTATTTAAAAGCTATTTTCTGTGCACGCTGTCACTGTGGCCGCAGCTGTGCGTGATGCACAATACAAGAAGCCCAGCGTTTGCTGTGGGTGTCAGAAGGTCAGGAAGAACTGCTTATTTATCTGTGCCTTCCTGCCTCTCATTTTCCTCTAAAGCCTCTAATGGACCCGGAGGAGCCGCAACACTTGTTTCCACGGCTAAAGACCGATGGCGACATAATTACAGCCCGCCAGAAATCCGTGATGCTCTGCCCCGCGATCGTTTCAGCGTCAATGGCTGCACACAACTGCTCCACAGGATACCCATTGACTCGGGCCCGCCGTCTTCGAGAATCAATGCTCGCATGTGTAACCCCTGGGAGAGGAGTAATCATCGGGTCCTGAGATGGAGAAAGATGAATTTCTCTAACTGCTCATCCATCGAGCGCTCGTGGCTCAAAAGCTCTTTTAAACGACTGGTCTGCTCTGCCATATTAGTTTGGTCATCTATACCCCAGCAGCTGCCTGTTACTATAGAGCGATCCTGTAATAAGTGATGCAGCAGGAGAGGACGTCGGTGAAATGTTCCCTCATTTCATCTCGGGAATAAGCTCATGCTCTGCGCCATGTGAGAGTAATCACTGAGCTCACGTAAAGTGACGACACAGAAATTCAAATCAAAATGTTTTTAAGGCGGTTGTTGAAATTGACACTATATATGAGAAAATATGTGCACTGCAATTATAATGACTGTGGGAGATGATCTGATTCTGGATGATACTTGGCAGCAACATGTCTGCAAATATAATTGACATTGCTTTCCCCTGTTAGGCTGAATAATAGATGCCTTACTATGCATAATTCATCGAAAATGTGGTATTTGTGGATTTTTTCCCCTCCCCAAGTTCACGGCTGGAGTTGTCACAGGCTCTGCCTCTGTGTCAGCTGTTTATTCTCGTCATGAGGAGAGGATGCTGGGTGTAATGAGAACATCACAGTCACAGTTGGAGCAACCAGAGCTTACACTAAACCCCAGAGGAGGAGCTGCTTTTTAGTTTATCTGAAGTATAAAGTAAAACCTCCGTGCGGCATATAGCTCTGTGCATTAACTTAAAGATTCATAAGCTTCGTGATAAACCTAACTGTGACTCCAGAGGTGCTGGACACTGAAGTTGAGTCAGTTTAACACTGGGGACTGCTGGAAGGATACATATTTCATTGGCGTATCTATATTTTATTGAAGTGCTCATTATGTTGAGTGATAGCTGGGATGGAGATTTAATCAGGTCCTTTTTAATCTCTCATTCATTTCATAATGACCTATATCCCACTTGACTGTGAGTCAGAGGTGGACATGCTATTTTACTGTGGCACTGTGAATCATTGCTGAGACAGTTCCATGTAGGTTTTCTCTTTGAAACCAAGCAATAAAAAACCAATGAGATATTCATATTTTTAAATCAATAGATGATGTTCTTCTTCTTTACAGCCGAGAGTGATCAGGCTCAGAATGACAAGTTGTACATCAGTTTTCTTTTCATGTTTGGAAGTAACTAATAGAAGGTAGCTTTTATTTAGCTTACATTACATGATGGGTGGCACAGTGGTCCAGTGGTTAGCACTGTTACCTCTCAGCAAGACATGTCTTAGTTTGAATCTAGGTTCGGATTCTTCTCTGTGGAGTTTGCATGCTCTCCCCGTGTCTGTTTGAGCTTTCTCCGGGTACTTCAGCTTCCTCCAACAGTCCACAGCGAGCATTCACTTAGACAAGAATGTGAGTGTCTACATATGTCATATGTGTCAGACGAGATTTAAAACTTAAAATTGCGCACGTCAACCACGTAGTGATGATGGGAGAAAAATAATTATGCTTCACTTAGAGCCGATCCATCCAATAGATGATCAGATATTTCACTGGATATGTGGATTTTTCCATACATACCAGTGCCATTAGAAGATACTGTCAATAAGATAATATATAATTTACATATAATATATAATATACATATATGAACACAATATACAACATATAACAATTATTAAGTGAGGATGGTTGAGTTTGTATGTATAAATCTTCATTTGCTATACGTAACACACTGTAATCTAACAATCGTAGCTTTTACTTTGAACATTACATCATGGCCTGATGCTGTATTTACCATACTAGAGATTAACACCTGTCAAACATTATGTAACTCACAGCATCAGCATAACAAACAGAGCAGCGTCCCACAAGGTGTGCGTGTGTGTGTGTGTGTGTGTGTGTGTGTGTGTGTGTGTGGTAGGCTACACTATATGATAGCCATGATAGTTTCTTAAAATAACTAAACAAAGTGACGCCTAAAGTAACCATGGTTACCAAGTATGAGATAGAGCGGGAGGGGGGGGGGGAGGGGGGCACAGGGGGTGAACCTGCACAGGTTATCTGGGTTAGTGCAGCTAATTCACTTTTCTGAAGAGGCATTAGGAGGTACAGATGGTGCAGGCATACATCCAGACTGTAGGCAATAAAGCTGTGCAGCACCGAGTGCTAATATTAAACTCAAAGCTACTAAATGGCACTGCTCCATGTAGAGGTTCCTGTATCTGAACGCTCGCTTGCCAAGATGCAAAAGTGGCAAGTATGCGAGGAACCGGATATCACATATATGGAAGATAAACTATTTTATCCCACAGTATTTTCTATTGTTTTTATTTTGTTTTCATAAGACAGGATTGAATATAATAATTTGGGGAAAATGTAACAAGGCAATAAGCAATTGAAGAAATTAATTATATTACCACAGTAGACATGATAAATATAATATAATACAGGACAAGATGTGGAATATCCCTATTCCTAATCCTATATTCTTAGCGTTTCGGAATTCTAAATATTAGCTAAAATGTGTGATTGCACCATGGACTGTATATGAAGATGGATGACGTGTCTCAGCTTCCTCTTTCTATCCGGAAACTAACACAAAATACAATACGATTGTCGCCATTTTGCTCTGAAGATATCATTTGAAGCCACAGTCTGCAGAGCATTGATCACTGGAAGGAGCTGCGGTATAAAGATCCTGCTGATACATGCGCCTGACCAATCCGGAGGCAGTCTCAGCTGTCAATCATTACATATCATCCCAATTAGTATGAAATAACAAAACCAGACTTACTAGAATGATTTCACTTGAAAAAACACCAGTGTCGACACAAACAGTCTTTGAGATAATTAGTTTGACTCTTACTTTGACATACAGTCTACAACACTCACCAAACAATATCTCTTTCACACCAACATTACAAGATGAGAAATCAGTGCGTAATGATCAATTTAAAATAGATTTTAGTGAGTTCTTAAAACAATATAGCAGCATTACAACAAAGAATGGCAGTTTCATAATTTTCCAATGTTGGCTGGAGAAGTTTCTTCTTCTTCCAGAGAGACTGTGAACTGAGGCTGAGATGTGACCTTGTGTTTGCTCATTATTTCTGTTGTCTGCTTTTTCTCTGTCCACCTCCCACTACAATCTCATATATAAGAAACGCTTGTATCTAATTGCACAACTGCTCAAAGCCCAAACAACACTTCCTATATATAGATTTGTTAGGCGCGCTGAAACAATTTGACCAAGAAATAACAACACAAAAGTACTGCAGACAATAATGTATACACTTGAGGAGAAGTGCACTTATAACTGTGCACTTGCAGATCTGGATTTATCTGACTACCCAGAACTCGACAGTATGCGCGGTGGGTCGCTCAGTTTGTGCATTCAGTGATTTCACAAAGATGTAAGAGGTTGAAGTTTTCTGAGATACCAGGGGACTGGATCCCGGGCGCCGCCATGTATAAATGAAGAGCAGTGGCTGCACAGGTCTGAGCTGTCGACTCACATTATCTGTGAGCTTCCTCTGCTCAGGCAGGCAGCGCGCCACAGAGAAGGTCAGATATCAGCCCTATTTCGGGACCTCGGCTGAAAGGGTCGACTGAGAGATCGGACCTCTGCGAGCGGCCCCCTGACTCGGTGCAGCCGTAACCTCGTCGCAGCATTTTCACATGAATGACTGATCGTGGCAGGTGTGTCTCTGATTTGCCCGTTGATCAAACCTGCTCCAGTTCTAAGAAAAAACCTGAGGTCCACCTTTCAGCTCCTATTGTTCTGCTCTAAAGAAACCGGCTGCAGGGCTAATGGTCACTCTCCGGGGATGCCTGCGGTGACGGAAGCATCAAATCACATTAATGTGAACAGTTGGCTGCTCCCTGTGGGTCGGCTGCTGACAGATGGTGGGGAGTTGTCTGTGATGTGTTTGACTCCTCTCAGGTTGAACCAAATTAACTTGAGCCCATCACACTGACGACTCCAGGGATCAGCAAAGGTGATCCTCGATGGTTACGGTGCGGAACAAAGGTTGGAGGTCGGTCTACTAATGAACCAGGAATCATTGTGTGGTGTTGTGTTGTTGATTCAAAGCAGCCATGATACCAATGTCCTGTTTGTGTTTATTTGGTTAAATAATCGAATAATTCATAAATCATGAGGTAATAGTACATTCTTTGGGATACTTATTTGACTTTTTGATCACAGTTAGTTGAGAAGATCGATACCACATTTGTTCCTGGATTTTAAATGCCAGTGGACAGTCAGCTGAGAGCTCGGGGACAATGCACACACGCCTAATCGTGTGACCTGCACCCATTGGACAGTATTGGCTGTCAATCACACGGTATCAATGCCCCAATGCATACCATGATTTTTCATCTATTTGACTCTAAATGGGACCAGCCTTTAGACTATAGCAATACCTTGGGTAAGTGTTTACTGACATTGTAAATCAAGTTTTTCTCATTGACTTCAATAGAAAAGGACTTTTTTGTAACCAGTTGATTCGCCCTCTGCAGGTCATTCAAGAGAAGACAGGTTTCAAGGCCCACAGCAGTGGATTCACTCTCTGGACCCGGAGTGTGTATCCATATTCTGTTTCCCCTCATTTGATCTTTGTGTCAGATTTAACAGCTCAGGCTAACCTCATCATTAGCTTCATATTTACCATACAGAAATGATGGAGGATTTGGCATATTTCCTTGATATCACAGCTCTTTACCACGATCACTAATGCGCAGACTGGCTCCATATCAAATAAACAAAAATGGCAGAATCTGTACCAGGGACTTTTCAGGTTCAGTTTCGTACAACGGGAGGAAGTGAAGATGCATCGTCCATCTTTATTAAGTCTATTTCCCCCATGGTGAAGATGACAGAGGAATCTCTCTCTCATGAATCTAACCGGTAGACTGTCAGTACAAATCAACATACACAAAAGACATCCCAGATTAACTTCTGTAAACAAGTGTCCCTTTGCTTGCCTCACCTGTAGCACAAAGACCATGCAATGGAATAAAAACAGCTTTTTAAAAATATATATAAGAAATGATGCTGGATCACAGTCCAATTCTTTATCTCAGGGACGTGACCTTCAAAGAGAATAAGAAGTCGACAAGGCAAAGGCATGATTGAACCATCTCTGTTTCTGACCTTTAAGTGATGTATCGCCCTAGAGCAGTAAGTGATATCAATGGTTTCCTGTCGTGATGTGCAACGTACATATGTCACTATGTCCTGCAGGCATTTTGTTGAGACAGTGCTGTCTGTCCGCCTGGCCGTGTCCTCATTGCGAGGGTCATTGAAGGAAGCAGCAGAAGTTGGTCGACCAACAGCGACCAGCAGCAGCGGGCTAGCCTTAGTTAAAGCCCTGAGGCTGTTTCATCCAGCCGCGATGCAGAGGTGTGTGGCTGATGGTATGAGGAAATGGACTCCCTGTGTTTTTGCTACAGTGTCCAACTCGTCATTAGACACAGATGCACTGATGAGGCTCCATTCAGCAAATTAGCGCAGCTCTACCTCAGTGATAGTGTTTCAGAATCTGTGGTCCCTGAAATTTGAGCATGATTTGGTTTGATTGCAGCTTTAACACATCGCATGCTGGGGTGAATATCAATGGTTCCTCGGTCGAAATGTTCAATCAAGAGCCTGGAAATATGCTAGCAGTGAATTTCTGGCCTTTCTCTAATAGCATGGTGTTGCATCTGATTTGTGTGTCCACGTTTTACAGGGATGCAGTCAGTGGACGTGCAGCACTTATGGCAGATGATTCATTTCATGTGCCATCACACTGTGCCCGATGTAAAAACCATTGCTCGGGTAATTAAATTTGTCTTCACTGTTTTTACTTTCAGTCGATTTCGATGAAATCCACCATGAATCTCCTGCCGCTACTGGATCACACACACACACACACACACACACACACACACACTGTTGTGAGCTGTGATTGTTTGTGGAGATACGCGGTGCAAACACCACGTCCACAGGCTGGTGTATGCTAATGAGGTGCAGCAGCTGTAGAGGTCTTGCCTCAAGGAAAACAATAATGTCCTGCCAGCGCACGAAGAAATCTGAGAGGGGTTATTAATTTAAAGTTGATGTGTGGATGTCATCTGTTCTGTTGTGCTGAAGAATACCACTGGCATTATATTATAAATATTTGAAATGATATATAAAACTATAAATGGCACTAAGTAGAGCACATATTTCAGCCAAGGTTCTTCAGTGCACTTAAATTCAATCAAGCTGCACCAAATTGCACTCTCTCTTACATATATCTATGTATAGCAGAGACTTCAGTCTAAAGGTGATCATTCAGTCTGCCATCAAGGCCCCTCGGCTTTGGAACGACCTGCCCGAGGAGATAAGGGTTACAGATGAGTCACCATTTTTACAGACTTTCCTTTATGTGATGCTCTCTTTTACATTTTTGCTGTTTACTGCTGTAATCCCAACTTCTTTTTATTGTCTCAATTCTTTTTATTTGAAATGTCTGCTTTTACGCGATGATCTCCTCTTATTGCTTTTTTTGTATCAACTGTTTGTATCAGAGTAAGTGAACGTTTGCGATTGGCCCCTGAGCATCCTGCATCTCCTTTGCCTGTCACAGCACTTTGTAGACTCGGTCACATCACATTTAGCTGTGAAATTGTATTTGTTTACCTTGACCTTTTAGGTTTATGTCAAATCCTTTAACATGGAGGAGGAAGGATCTATGATCTCTCCTGCAGATCGAGGTGCTTCTGCCTCTTCTCTGATTAATGACCCTGTAAAACAGACAAGTGAGGTAATTTCTGGTTTCAGTGATCTGCAGTGCGCGTTCTATTTTTGAGCTGCTGCACTCTGAGCAGCAGACTGAGGTTCCCACTAGGCAGGCGGGGGAGTCCAACTGTGTCCCGGAGCTCCGCGGAAACAGAAGGAGATGTTGAGTTCGGAGGGTTCAGATATAGACAGAGCGCTTCATTTGCTCTGTGTTACTCACCTTCATCAGGAATTCTCAGTGAGGGGAAAACTCACTCTCCTCCTACCGCTGCCTCCTCCTCTCGCTCTATATCTGTCCCTTTGCTGCAGCGGTGCTTTGCTTGACTTTCCTTGATCTTGGACTGTGTTGTTTCAGAGGGTTCTACTCCGAGTCGAAAGGCGCCCCGTCTGTTCCAACGCTGCAGCTTCCGCTCTTCTCTCTGCTCTTGTCCCTCCATTTTCATTCTTCTTCCTTTTTTCCATCAATACATCCTCCTCTGCAATCTGTCTGTGTTCTGTTACCACACAGCCTTCTGTTCTTGGCTTGGGTACCTACTTTACATCAAACCTCATACTGCAATTTGGAAGCATAACTTCTTGGCTTCTACTATTACTGCATAAAACATGAAACAAGACATAGACAACTGAACTATCTGCTCTTCAATTCAACTTTGTGATCAAATGTGCAGCACTTATTTCATGCAACAATTACAACGGCTTTTTTTTTGTTTGTTCCCCATCACATCACATCTGCTGCAAAGTTCACCTTGTGGAGCAATGAGAGCGAAATGCACATCAATCGTAAATCACTCTGGCAGCTGCACTGGTGAATTCTGTATTAACATAAATCTCACATTACCAAAACAGCATGTAACTGCAAGCTGTGTCCTGTTTCCTCTTTCATGATGTGAATCATTATATGCTATTAAATTGTCATGATACACAAAATTCGGTCTGAGCCGAGCCCGACTCATCAGGTCCCAATGGGCTACGGTCAGGTATCCACATTCTAGGGTGCACATCTTTATTCTGAGGAATTCAGAATTCTTGACCTCTTTTCTCTCACACTCTGATAGGTGCCAAGTGATTGAGGGACAAAGGTCAGAGGGTTATTTTTTCTAAAGATGGGATTTATTTGATCCAAGCAAGCAACTTCAAACACATGAAGGAATGAAGGACAAGCACACTTAGTAAAAAGCAGAACCTTACTTAAAAAAAAAAACTGCAAACGAAACATCAACTCAAAAATCTGACCCAACAAATGGGAGAAGAGAGGTAAAAATATAAACTGGCTGATCAGACTATTTGAAACAATAGGTGGGGAACAACATAGACAACAATCAAAACATCACACAAAGAAATGCCATTTCCCCCCTATCTTGATCCAGAACTTGATCTGGTCCATTTGCTGGGCCTCTGTATTTAACCAGGAAGAAGGACTGATGCAGCAGACAAGGTAACTCAAAGACAAAAACATAATAAATATAGCTAGAATACAAATACCAGAGAACAACACTGTGCGCATGCTCAGGAAGCTTATGTACAGGTAAGACAGGCGAGGCAGATGCTGGTCATGTGGTGCAGATGCTAAATTCAGCTCGAAACTTGAAATTAGAGCTAGAAGTGCTGAGCGAATGTAGAGATAACGGCTTACAGCTGCTTAAATATGCGTATCACACATACGCAAATGTTTCCGTGGTAAACCTTGCCCTCGTTGTTCACAATCCAACTTGTGCAAGCTAGCAGGTGAATGAAACATTTGCTTCCTTTAGCGCAGCAAATTTGGTGAACTTTGACCACTTCACATTTGCATTTGCGTAACCGGGCCCTTAGTGTGGACAGATCACATCATGTGATTGCTACACCGCTCCTCCGTGCACCGCCCCCAAGACCCAGCTGGGTTATGGGATCAGTGGTGTCACAATGTAGCGGTGTACAAAAACCAAAAATTATTTATTGTTTTTTATTTACTAATGTGAGTGCAAAGATAATGAGAAAACCTGTGATAATGATGTGAGTGTGTGAATCCATAAACGTATTGACTCCGTGTGATTAGTGTTGAGACAGACCAATGTCACTTCATGAACCAGGGCCCACAACGTGGGCAGTGATAAGCCCAAAAGAGAGCTCATTGCTATATAATCTCTCGGTGTTGAATACCACCAAAGAACGATGGCCGGTCCCCAACCTGGTTCAAGTTATTTTCGCCATTGTTTGGTCTGTCTCGTTAGAACAGGTTTCATCAGACGTCACAAATCCTACATACACCAGAACATAGGAAAATGGTTTCTTCACTGCTCATCGTCAAGGTTCTATAAAACATTTTAACCAGAACATTACTTCGGATATGTCCAAATGTTTATAGTATCTTCGCTAGCACATAAATAAACATCTCCACAAGAGAATCACCTGCTGTGTTGTTCATAAGTGAAAGGCAACCATAGGAGAAATTCTGGACCCCGTACTCACAACACCCTCCGGAGGTCGAAAACGGTCAGAGTGAATTCTACCATCTATTTCTTTTGTGACGCAGAGGAGCTGCGACGTGAATCTATTCTAAAGCTACATGATTATTAAAGGGGTCTCAGAGTGAGACACAGCAGAGCGGTGATGTTTCTCCTGCCCGGCCCTTCTCCTGTTACACTCCTCTGTTATCATCAAGGTTAATTAAAAAACTCACCGCGGCTTCACACAATTATCAAACCACCTCCAGAAGATTCTCTCAAAATGTTTATTTTCCTCTTTATCCCCTCCCACTAACAGTTTCTCTTCCTCTGCTCCTCCACTGAGGTCCTGTGGCCATCGTTGGAACTTAATGAACTTGGTTTAATAATCAAGGGAATTAGTGTGGCGTCTCTGTTTTCCTGCCGCCACCGGCTCTCCTCCTCTCCATGTTTGCACAGTGTAACATTTTGTGTTCTTTTTGTGTTCTTCTGCGTGTCCTACACTCAGCTTTCAGGGGAACATAATGGGATGCTCCGTATCTTTCCTAATTAGTTTTGGAGTGTGTTCATTAGACTGAGCACATTCAGTTAAATATGGGGATCTCACAATCGCCCGGTTCCCTCAAGTGCCCTGATGTCGGGGTGATAAATCATCTGTCTGCACACTGTAATTAGACTGACTTCTGAGGTGTCATATTTTGCTCTCAGTGTGTGGATTGCTAAGTTATGCAGCAGATGAGTTAACCATCATACATCTTAAAATCTCCCTCAGGCTCGAAACCACCGCAATTAATTATGTTTACATTCTCCGTTGGGTTTGTAAATGGATTTTAGACTGATTATATTTATCTTTAGGATGACTGCTCTAATATGTCTGGGTAAATACTTTTCTCCTCTCAAGCTTGTGCTACAGCTGTGACGGAGGCGCGGGAAGAAGCGGCCTTTGCTAGGGCATCATCCCCTCGAGTCTAACGTGCGTTTTCTCTGTCAATTTCCCTCAGCCGGCCATGATATTGGAAATTATTCAGCATTAGAGTGAGCATGGAGCCTGCTATGGTCCTGCAGCTGCATTGTCACATTCAAATAGAAGTAAATTAGCTGTCACCAAGGCAAGGCTGGGGAGCTGCTGTTACGCATCAGAGACGATCCCTATTTTTCCTCCGATGGTTCTCTGCTCACTGACCAGCCAGTCTAGAGGCAACAAGTCATTACAGCTGCAAGAAGTGAAGACGCACAATATCTGAGTCACATCAATCTATAGAAATGTCCGACAGCACCAAGAATAGCTGTGCAGAGCGTCTTAAAGAAATGCAAAGAATCTGAGGGATTAAGTGAACGGTTTGGTTGTGTGCTTCTCCAGCTGCAGACAGTCGCCTTCTCATTATCGAGCGACATTAACTGCAGAGCTGGACTCATTACGAGCAGCAGAGCCCAGGGGACCGGGCAGATTGCCACAGTCTCCAGTCAAAGGTGTGACACACAGCCGGTCCTCAAAGGTTCACGTCTCCACAAATCCATCCATCCACGTTATAGACGTAAAGAAATGTCTCCCCTATTTCATTTAAATATATATTTTTTAACTTTACAGTAAAAGTAAACTCATTTAAAGTTGTGTCTGACTCTGATCCCCATTTGCTCTCTAATTTGACAGCAACAGTCTCACACACAGCTAATTAGAGTGCAACACCTACAGTGCAGGCCCTAGTGCATCTGGAAACAGGAAGTCAACAATCATTAACAAGACGCTGGAGGAACATTATGAGGCTTTAGTGACCTCCAGTGGTCAGGCAGCGCAGCACAGGCAATTGTTTTATGTAGAACTCACACAGTTTATTATAATAATAAGATAACAATACTGGGGGGGGGGGGGACCTATAACTAAGACGACACAGTGCATATATACAGAACATTATACATAGTACAAACACATCTATCTCCACTCCCAATCAGAGCACAACACTGCTACAGTGGACCACTCAGTAATTGAATGACATGGCTGCACGATAAAAATAGAAAGTATCAATATGATGCCAACACACACACACGCACACACACACACACACACACACACACACACACACACACACACACTCAAGCATAAACAATTCACCGAAAGTACCAGCACACTGTACAAAATGTTCATTTATCTCACTCTTTGAACCATTGTGTAGTGTTTGAGACAATACATATGAACGCAGCGCTAACTTCAGTTCTGTTGAGGCCGTTCTGACTGTGCTGATATTTCATTCTGCTGCTATCATCAATTGGCTCTTATTAGTTTATTAATACTAGATGTTCTAATAGCATCATAAACTACTCCGATACAGACTAAAAAATGCCAGGTCGGGCATTGGCAAGTACGCAAATATATGTACAGATCTGATACCACGACTTTTAAATAAGTAAATTAGTTTCACGCAGATAAAATTTCCCTTTTCTTTTCCTGGAAATCCCTTCTTTTTCACCACATTAAAACAGCAGTTAAGCTTTACTGACATTGAGGGGAAAGGAGTGATTTCTGGTAGTGTAGCGTTAGCCAGCTAGCCAGCTAGCTAAATTGGCAGCAATTTTGGAATATTTCTCACTGCAAAGTCCCACAAGTAAAATCAGCGACATGTATGTATAAAAGACTTCAGTTTCGAGGGTTGTCCCCAATTACAGCTCTAGCAATCTCATAAGGAACAATCATAAGAAAGAGCACAAGGAGGTAACCAACGCAAATGGGGGGAAAAGGAAGAAGAGCAGCAGATATCTTTGGAAACAAACATTCGAATGACGAAATAAATTCAACAAAGACAGTCCCAAATTGGTATTTGTCTTGGCCGATATGCAGTCCAGGTATTGGTTTTGGTATCGGGTGGGAGGAAATGGTATTGGAACATCTCTAATAATAATAATAATAATAATATTTATAATAACACATCTGTCATACATGGCACAACTTGTTTTTTGATAGATATTTCGCTGCATTCAGTTCACTGCGGTCCCTCATTTCCATTTTATGTTCAACATAAATGTCTAAGGCCATTAATTGATCAAAAATTGATCAAACACATTTAGCTATATCTTCACTCCAATATGTCACTCCTTCATTCAATGTTCACATACTTTTCACAGAAAACTCAATTCCAACTGGTACTACTCTATGGGCTCAGCCAATTGCAATTTTCCTGTAAAACTGTACAAGGGACTCTTTCTGCTCACTTCTGTAAATGTAACACTTCAGCATTTTAGCATCATCATACTGTAAAGTGGCTTTGGTGTGTGTTTTGTTTTCGTATCAAATTGGTAAACTGTATTAACAGCACTAAGCATACACACTTAAAAAATTCCGTAACCTCATTGTTGGTCACATACTGCTTGGAATACATTTTTTGATTGCATTGTTTCCCACTGTCTACCACCTGATGCCTGGTTGTCTAGGTTTCTTTACACAGATAAATTACTTGCACCGTTAATGACCACCAAGTTAAATATTGAATCCAAATGTAATGCATGCCCCCATAAGGGGGCAGCAGCGGTCTCCCTGGAGGAGGCTCAGTAAACTGTATGCACACGACTAGGATGAGGAGTCTTCCTCCACAGGGTGGAGAGCGTGTCTCTTCAGCAGCGTCTTTAAGATCTCCACCTCCCGCTCGGTCTCCTTCAGCTTCCTCCGTAGTGTCTCGTTGGATTTCTGCAGCCTCTGGTTGTCCTGGGAAAGACACAGAAGATTTTTATTGACACAGCTGAGGTGCCTTCAAGAACCGTGTAGAGATAAATGGAAACTTTGGTTTTGATACGCACCGAATCTAGAGATTCATATGTAGGTTTGCTCTCCTCCTCTGATTCTTTAGGCTTTTGCATGACAGAAGCTCTGTTTTCCCACTTGGCACAGTGTTTCCTCTGGGGTACCGGGCTGGGACATGAGGTGAGGGGGGGCACTGCTGGGACTAACAGTGCAGGCTGAGGGCGACTGGCTGAGGGGGATGCAGTGACAGTCGGCTCTGTCTGGGTGCCACTGTGGACCTTCCGGGGCCTCAGCATGGAGGTGACTGGGGACTCCGGGCTCCAGTCTTTGCTGTCATCAGTTGGATAGGGGAAGGGACAGTCTTCTGAACCTGAAGAGTGCGACAGGAAGTTATTATTCCTAATGATAGATATTAATATTTTCAAATCTTCATGTAGGAGAATAATACTTTATGCTAAATGCCAAATATCACAGATCTGCAGTTGGAGCCATGCCGGTCTCTTCAAGGCTGTGTTCTGTGACAAAGCACCCCCCCTCCCACTTAATGTGTCTGTTCCCCAAAACCAAAACCCAATACCTCTTCTTTTAAATCTCACCTCAAAACCTTCCCCTTTGTGAAATCTTTTAACAATGTTTGATTTGCATTTGTTTGATTAAATGTTTTTTATCTCTTGTGGCTAATGTTCTTTTAGTCTATATTTTTAGGTTTTATTTCTTCTTGTTAATGCACTTTGTAACATTGTTAGGGAAAGTGCAATGTAAATAAAGTTAAATATGATTATTATAAATTAACCACAAAATAAAACATCAAGTTAGAGATGTCATTTATAGATCTATAGATACCAAACCCTCTCTTTAATTTATAGTAGGGGCTATTAATAAAGTCTGTGTTTTTATGATGTTTCTTGTTGTGCCAATCCCCTTTAAGTAAAACTGAAAGTACTTCTGCTATGAATACAGCAGCCTTCTTGCAGCGGGTGGGTGTCTCAGTATTACTGTAAATGAAACGACTGGAGGGAAATCACGCAGACTGTAGACCCTGCACTCTGATGTTCTTTACTTTCAGATGCTGCACGCTAATGTGAAGATACCTTAACTATGATTTGGGGCATTTTGCTGCAGTGTCTGCCAGGCATTGGCTGCACAATTTCTAGTATAATCCCAATACGGCATTTGTGACAGTTCACAGCCCCCAGATGGCACATAGCATAAAGATTTAGTGATTATTTCCCTGTTAGATGCAAGTCGTTGTCTTCATAATTTGTATTTTTTGTGACTGTGATTAATAATAGCATAAACGGGACTCTCTATATATATAATTCTGCGAAAGAACCCCATCACCTCTACCCACCCTCATAGGTGCCTGCGGTGACGGGCGTTGAGCTCGGTGTAGGACTGTCTGTGGCATTGGACACTTTGGCGTTCTTCTTGCACTCAAACGCCACCTGGTCCTTGCACAGCTTGTGGCAGTTCATTCCGCAGTCTGTGCAGAGCAGAAGAATGTGCAAACATGTTAGAACAGGAATCAGCAACAGTCCAACTTTGACAAACTGACTTCTGTTTGAACACTATCGGTTCTGCAAATGCAACTCTCAGACCTTTGCATGCTCACTGCAAATAGTTCTCGTCTGTTTTGAAGGTTGGGGGAGGAGCGAAAATTGTGGTTCTGACTGCAAACATTCTGTATTTGATGTGCTGCAGGGTTCAGCTCGCTATATGCAACATACAAAACCACAGGGCACCTTCCTAAGATAGCTTCCCTTTACCTGAACTACACTATCTACAACTCCTCGGCTTGAAAACCAAGCCTGATACTGACAATTGTCAAAGAAACGAAGCTCTGAAGTTGCACAGCGGGTGAAGTGCAACAACTACCTTTGCATCTGTAGCCTTGCTTGATGACACCCCACAACTGTGAAGAAGAAAAAAAACACTCATAATTATGGAATATAAACCCGATTAAATGCGATAATGGTATTTGCAGTGATGTATTACAACAGTGTTTGTGTCTCAAAAAGCTTATTTCTTGAGTTTGTGCGCTGACTTACAAATCCTGAGCAGTTGTCGCAGAAGGTGGGCTTCATGTAAGTGGTTTCCTGGAATTTGTGGACAAACCCAAGTCCCAGTTTGGAGCAGAGGACGCTGGCCCGCATGAAATAGGCTGTGATCTCCTCTCTGCTGATGAGGCCTTCCCTGGACAACCCCAACACACACACACAGTATAATGTAAGAGAGGAAACGACTGGAACTTATTTTACTTTTCCACATACATTTTTAGACCTGATATATTTATGAATGCACCTACTCATCTGCACCGTGTGCTAAACATAGAATGCCACTTTGTCACTGTGTGATGTGAAATAATGGTACCATTGTCTGTGATAGTTTTCAGGTTCAGGAATCACATGCAGCACAGGGCGTGCGTGAGAAAAAAGTTAGTGGTGGGGGTATGGTTGGGTCTGCAGCTATTATCTGTTTCCTGTTGCTCCGCTCATCAGAAAAAATATCACTTTGGCTTCCTCTCCTGTGAAGTCCCTGTTTGTGTGTGTGTGTGTGTGTGTGTGTGTGTGTGTGTGTGTGTGTGTGTTTGTGTGTGTGTGTGACCTGCTAAACACTCACTTCTCTTTGTCCATGACACAGAAGGAAAATGGAAAGCTAGCAGCAATTTTCTCAAATTCCTCTTGAGAAATGAAACCGTTCTCGTCGTGATCGTAGTTCTTAAACACAGACTGCGAAAGACAAGAGGAAAAAAAACCTTAGGTGCTGGCCTGATCGTGAACAATGGCCACAAGAGCTTGCTGTCATCGTGACGGCGTGCAGAAGAATAGTTAAAATAAATATTATTGTTATATAACAGTTTTAGTCAGCAGCTATGCGGAGGCTACAATTTAAAAACGGAAGCACTCACGTCCACCATTCTCTGCACATGTTTGCTGATGGTTCGGCGGTCCGGTTTGGGTGCCACTCCTGATCCCCACTCCACAACCACAGGAGGTCTTGAGGGGGTGGATGGCTAATGTGTAAGTCAATATGACATATATTATAAATATATACAATATTATCTGGACAATTCTTTGAGACTAAATCTATGTAGAGAGTGCTCTTCAGTAGCAGAAGAAACTCAGTTAAATAATGGACAAATACAATTTCTTTTTCAAAAGCCAAGCTAACTGGTTGCTAGGTGTAGCAATAGACTGTCAATAAGATGGACAACATGACAGCTCCCAAAAAGTGAAGCCAAAGTCTCTTGACGGCCACCTGTTGGCTGTTTGTAGTAAAGGCCATAAACCCTGCCTCCTCCATGCTTGTGGATGGGACATGCACCAACTATAAAGTCAAAGTACACGTCAGTCAAATTTTTCAGAAAGATGATTTCTGTCATTTTTGGTACTTTGATTCATGGTTGACGGCTGACACTCACGATTCATTTCTGGATAGTTGGAGAAAGTGGGGATTCATCGTCCATCTTTATAATCAGTGTATTGCT
Organism: Platichthys flesus; assembly: GCF_949316205.1. Classification (NCBI taxonomy): domain Eukaryota; kingdom Metazoa; phylum Chordata; class Actinopteri; order Pleuronectiformes; family Pleuronectidae; genus Platichthys; species Platichthys flesus. The sequence goes on along the minus strand of NC_084954.1, from coordinate 14,855,609 downwards.
GTGGCTATTTAGTGTCAAGGGTGCTATCGATAATCTCAATTACTCAAGAATGTGAATAAGTGCCATCCCCAAAATATCAAATTCTTCAAGACTTATTCATCTTTTACTTTTATCCGTTTGCCCTGTAGCTAGTTAGGTGGGTATCTGACAAATGACTGGCTAGCTGTTTCCCCAACAATCTCTAAGCTAAGCTAATATTCATCAATTGCTGTATCTTCATTTTCACTCCACAGACATGTTTAACATCCCATCTACTGGTAGATAACAAAGAACATAAACATCATGTTATTCATCACTCACCGGTGCTTTACAGTTCTTGGGTTCCCTGGTGTAAGACAATTCATAGATCTCATCCTCTGTGTAATAAAGGTCCAAGGACAGCTGTGGGGAAAGAGCGAGCACATGTCAGCACATGGCTTGTAAACAGAAAACAGAAAGAGCTCTTTGTGTCTCCACATTTCTCCTTGAAACATGTTTTTGATGAAGGCCAATCGGGTCACGGGCTACTATTGTCTGTTCATGGGCATTCTGTCGTTTAAGTACGATTAAAAAGCACACACAGCGCACAGATAACACAACAATACAGCAAACTCAACTCACTCTGTCACACTCAGTTTGTCACCCACACACTCATAGATACTGGTCTCTCATCCCACCCACACTGGGGCAGACAATCCACATGCTGTAACACCCTCATTTGCATCTGTGCCTGCGTTCAATGCAATGCAGTGATTCACACAAAGCTTCATAATAGTTTTTAAAAAACAAACAGAAAAGTGAACAACCGTCAACAGATGGACAAGGTCCTTGTTGGCGTCCAGCCTGGGTGGGATCTGCTGGAGCTGGATCAGCTCGTTGATGTGGCTGTAGATGGCCTGGAGCTTCTGGACGTTGACCTTGTTGTCCTCTACGTAGTCCGACATGGCCTCATTGACGGATATAAGGTCTTTGAGGTGGACGCCCAAGATTGGGATTTTAAAACCTGTACACCTGCTGTAAGCTTGTCTATAGTTGTCATAGTTTCTGCATGAGGACAGCAGGTCAGTCATCTCGTTCAGCATCTAGGGATTAAACAGTATTTATTTCAAAAGAATAAAATGACACTCCTCTGCTTTTAAGTCCTCGTTGTAGGTGTTTAGTTGTCGTTTACCTTTGTGACCTCACTAGGTACGTGCGAGGTTGTGTCTTTCAGTCTGGAGATGGAGCTGTGACATAGGCCCCCCACCACTGCCATTAATGTGTTGTAGTTGTGCATAAGATGGAGACTCTAGAGGACACACACATAAAAACACATGCATCAGTCCATCCACGAGCACATATATAAACACAGACAATTAAACTTGTTCCAGGTATCTCTGGTTATATGATTCACAATACTGCCATTACATAAGCCACTTACATTGTTGGCTTTTCTTATGCTGTGATATCTCACTCTCTTTTTGAAAGTGCCTTTCCCTCTCGTTCAGTTCTCTAATTCGTGCTGTCGCTGGAGCATTATGGTGTGAAATTCGTTCCCACACTCGTGGGATTTGAGGTTGACAGCAGTAAGCAGCAGCAGCAGCAGTCTGGTGCATTAGTGTTACAGTGCAAGAGGCCCCTCCAGAGTAAAAGCCTGCCTAACGGCTTCTTTACGCCAGCACATCACCTTCTAAGCAGGTCGCATGCAGCTTCATACTGAAGTGGTTTTAGCAGACAAGGTCTGATCGGCAGCTACTATCACGAGTTTCTCTTTTCCACTTTCACTAACTCAATGTGTGAGTGCACTCTGCTTGACGGCTCCATTAGCTTGCATTCAGTTAATACTTTTCTTTTGGTAAAATCTTTGGATATGCTAAAAGGCTGCAGCAGAGCTCTTGAGATTCATTACCACATCTCTGTGAATAAGCATTATGCAACTACGTTATTGAGCATCTATGGTGTAAAGTGTCTACAGTGTGATAGGCAGTCATTAGTTAAATAATGTGCATGAACAATAACACGTAGACGCAAGCAAAGAGAGAAAAGTGTCAAATATGGTTCCCTTTTTTTTCCGCCAAGTGAGGAACAGAAATTGTAAGATCAGAAATAGTGATGGGCTGATTCAACCACTACCTTTGCAACGTGGATAAACTTGGTGAAAACCTCAGCTCTCAGCTGAGCGGTCGGTCGGCTCAGCACCATCAGCTGAACCCACTGGGAGATACCATTACACAGTGCAATGGAACGCTCCATCACAGGGATGTCCTTCATGCAGCAGCTGCGAATGTAATTCTGATAGTCTACAAACTGATGGAGAGATCAAAGACAGGAGCGTTAACTGCTGCACGGAAACTGCAAGGCATTTCCCCTGAGGAGGAAATGCTAAGTGTTTTTCTCATGTTTGAACTGTCATGGTCGTGTGTACTCACTGAAATCCTGCAAAAAGATTTAAACTCCAAGAAGGTGAGGTGCTCTGCCAACTCGATGGGCTCCAGGTGATCGAAAAGAAGAGAAACCTTCCTCTTTTTACTGCTGTTGGCTTTCATCTTCTGGCTGGCCTTCCACGACCAATCCCGCTCATTTCTACAACACACCACAAAAGAATGGTGAAGACAGATTGTTGCTCCTGAGTGAAGGTTCTGGCATTACTCTTCGTTATGGACAGAGAAATACAAATTATGTATCGATATATATATATTGGACTTTAGTTATATTGCTATTGGTAAAGATAATATTGTGATAATTATTCATATTTTTTTGTCACCCAGCCTCATGACAAAGTCAGTAATTAAAAAATTACCTCCCGCTTTATTACAAAATTGCAGCTAGTAAAGGAGGCAAGAAATTATGTACATTGCATTTTATATTTCATGTAATGATACTGCCAAGAACTAAATTAGTAAATGAATTAGTTGAACATTTTGATATAAAGCTGGATAAGTTCATTGAAAACCATTTAAGCAAAATATCTAAAACATATATATATATTCTGTTTCAAGGAGTCCTTCAAGGATATAAACTAAATATCTTTGGGTTTTGGAGTCTTGAAAAAGTTATTTCAAAGACATCAAGATATATTGCCTAAGAAATTGCAACACATACTTTATAGTTTTCTGACATTCTATGGATCAAAGTTTCTAAAAAGGAGAAAAATAATGGTGAGTTTTCTTTACAGTGAAACAGTTGTTAGCAGTGTTGTCAAATGTGACGTATAGCATCAATTGGAAAAGGACAATCAAAAAGTGTAAAACCGAGTGTGTCTGATATAAAGCAAGTGACAAAACCTTCAGATCTACTCTGAAGCCACCTCCACAGCCTAAAGGTTTGTCTGTTTTCCTGATCGTGACTGATTTCAGGACTTTCCACGACTGCACAAACAACTGAGCGTCGTGTAGACCTCGTGTCTCAGTCGCCAGCTGGTCAGACATTAACACTTACATCCATTTGGTCTCTAGGAGAGAGCAGAGATGCTCCTGTCCCTGCTCCCTGATCAGCTCCCGGAACTCCTCCATGCTGTCTGACAAGCTGTGGTGCAAGCGGAACATCATCCAGAACTCCTGGATCCAGTGTCTGGAGATCAAAGATGATATGTGACTGATGAAAACACACAGAGAGGGACACTCTGACAATGTGTCAATGTGTTAGACTGACCTGATGAGGTAGCATATCTTCTGACACTCTGTTGCCAGCTCATTGTCCATCGCTGTTTTGAATGTAAGGACTTTGGTAAAGGAATAATACAAAAAGATCTTTCTGAGTTGTTGTTCTTTGTTGTGTCATTTTCTGAAAGTGGTTAAGTTTCAGCCACACTTTGGATTAAGGTGAAAGTATCTCACCAGTGAATGGGCTGATCTCAGACGTTATACACAACAGATATGTACAAATTAGCATATGGTTCTCTCCCACAGACTAACAACTACTAAGTGAAAACTATAGAAACTGAACTAAAAGGAAAACAAGTGACATTTGGAAATGTGGGAGGAGGCAACTGCATGAGGCAGAAACCAGATAAGCATCACTGAATGAATCATGCTGGCATGCAGAAGTAGGTGAAGAACAGAATTTAAGAGAAAATAATACATAATCAATGTTTCATATTCCAAAGAACTAACAGTTGATTAATATGCATTGTTTAGTCGCAGGACTCAAAAGATGTTTTAATCAATGTCGTCATTGCTGCGGCCGATCTGCCCTACATTCTGCACTTGTTGACTGAAAACAACATTATCCCGTGGAATTATATACAGTACACACAAAAGTATTTTCTTATTACGCCCAGCAGCTTTTATAAAGAGACTAACAGCACAGCTCTTGAATGGCAGAAATCAGCTTGAAGTGATGCACATAAAAAGGCTAATTGCGTCATGGGAGCAGAAGATCTGCCCACGCAATCCCAAGGCCAGACGGCGATGAAGGCTGTTAATGGCCCCCGTGTCTCTTCCCTGGTCCTAACCCACACACTGCATTTATATGATGTACGCTTTTGGGTCCTGGGCTCAGAATGAGAGGGTTAAAAATAGCAGAGGGGGCCATTCGCTGTTGCGCGCAGTGACGTGGGTTCATGTGAGCGAGGGTCCTCTTTAACCAAAGGAGGGTCTGTTTTTATATATATATAGCTGAAGAGCATTTGTATGTGAACAAGGCAGAGGTAATTAACACCTGAAACTCCGAGGCAGCGCTCCGGGTCCTGTGAGCTCCTCTGAGAGGCTTCATGACACCACAGCTTTTTCCTGAATAGAAGAATAGTATATCCCTCAACTCAAGTAACCAGACATTACAACAAAAACATGCTTTTTTTTTGTCTTGTGTGACGTGGAATATATGAAAGCGACAGAATCTAGCAGAACTCTGATTCCCTGGCTGTTATTAAAAGAGCATGAGAAACAGTGCACAGAGTCAACAGAGTTTACACAGTGCAGCTAAAAATGGCTCAATAACAGACGTGAGGGGTGTACGCGGCACCAGGAGTAAACACAAACTGCCACTTTCCTATCAGAGTTTTGCGCTGACAGCTCCTGGCTGCGTTGGAAGCCAAGTACGAGCTTGATCGCCCGTTGCTGTTGACAACGAGACAAAAGCGGCACACAGGGAGCCGGTGATCTGACCCCTCGTTACTCTTGGTTTCTCCAAATTGGCCAGTGAACCGTTGGAATCATCCGTAGCGCTCGGAGCGTCACCGCGGGCTGTGGAAGGATATAGAGTGATGAGTTTGTCCAGCAGATCACTGGACGAGATGAGGAGACGGTGCATGGTCAGGGTGATGTTCAGCAAGTGGCCGCTCCCGCACACGCAACCTCTTGAATCTGCAACACAGAAACGCACACACTTGAGTCTTTGCAGCAGAGTGGAGCAGCATTACAGGACAGCATGTCAGCTCCTCGAAATACAACTTGTGTCAGGGACATGTGGTTTGCCCTGAATACATCAAACGAGAATCACATCTTGCGTATGACACATCACATTTGTGTTTTCATTCTTGTGCTTCAGCCATTTAGCCTCCCTTTAATCTGTGGGGCTGAATGGATGTTTGTGATGTGCTTAGTGGACATACAGGCTGAGGGTTTACAACAGACGTACACTTAATATATTTTGGTTTGTCTGTAATCATTTAAATATTTAACTTATTTGGATTATAGGGTTGAAAATAATATCAATACACAAATTTGACAGGGAAGAGTAACTGAATATCAATCATTTGATCATCAATTAGTCATTTGTCAGGTTTACAAGAAAAATATTTCAAAAAATATCTATATAATTTATATGAAATATTTCAGGCTATATTAATATGATGGACAGCAAATTGATAGCATTGAATAAAGTGTTTCAGCAACTCACAGATTAGATTAGATTAGAAATATTGATATTTTATTGCGATGACGACAATTTTATCTAAGAGTAAAGCTCCAGATTTATCCACACAGACTTAGATTAACCAGGTGAATCACAGACAGATGACTGACCGAGCCTGTTTCGGAAAATGATCCTCTGATCATGTGAACCTCTTCTGCTTGTTTCCCTCATCTTTTCCTCTTCCTTTCTCCTCACATTCATCCCGGTTTGGTTACTCTCTTTGTGATGTTTCCTTATCTGTCTCATATGACTCTAAGCAACAACTGACATCTTGAGACCCACAGAGAGAGAGAGAGAGAGAGAGAGAGAGAGAGAGAGAGAGAGAGAGAGAAGGTTTTATTTTCAACAACTTTTTTGAATTGAAACATGAGATGAATAAACTAAAGCTACCACATGATTGTTGCATCATGCCTCCGCCAACCAATCAAATAACAAGTTGTACGGTCACAATCGCTCCCTCTGTTGTTGAGTCGAGTAATGAAGTGTTGTTGTACATTGTGATGCCACTGAAAAGTTCCCCTTGGACCTTTTCAATATAAAAAATCATTGCTACTTCACTTCAGCCAGTTAAGACATTTGACTGAAAAACGTGTCATAATTAAAGGAATAGTTAGTTCTGGGCAAATACTTGTTTCTTGATGTTTGAGTGCCCTTGCCCTTTGACCTTCAACCACCAAGTGAATGTCTGTTCCAGGTGTTCCCTGGGTACACACATGAGGCCAAAAATGGTTCTTGAGAAGTCACATTGTATTGACGTATAACCTTTAACCACCAAAATCAAATCAAATCATCCTCGAGTGCGAGTGAATCTGACCAGTACATTACGCTAGATTCCTTAGATATCACTGTCATGCAGCTAAATATATCTTTTGAGAGGTCACGGTGACGTTGATCGTTGACCACAAAATTCTGTGATTCCAAGTGAAAGTTTGTCTTAGAAAATCCCTTGAGAGGTTCCAGAGATATTCTGGTTATGAGAATGACAAGTACAGATGAACAAACCGAAAACACAACGCCTCCAGTCACTGCTCTCTGGCAAAGAGGCATCAAAATATTCCATAAGATCACAGACTTTCCAGAAAAACACACATGGAGTGAATTGGTGGCTGATATAAAGAAAACCATTTAACTGTAGCTTGAAAATTATATTTATACAGTAAACCATATATTGAAAGCTTTTTAAATCTTCCTCACGCTGCCTGTATGCTGAAAGAACGTTTCCAAAATCCTCAAGCTGAGTATCAGTTTGAGCTCTCACAGTATCTTGACATCATCGAGGACATCAGGCGTCTGAGGACCCACTTTTAAACCACATCACCTTGGAAATACCTCAGACGCTATGGCAACATGTTTTCTAATCTTTGTTATCTGAGAGCAACTCACAACTCCAGCCGCAGCTGACTAATCCAGCCCGCATATCCTGCATAGGGTGTGTTTCTGTTTGCCAGACACAGCAGCTTCCAGTTAAACCCAGTAGACTCCCCAGTTGAGACAATAGGAGACTAAAAGAGAAGTGAAACGTTCAATAGTGTTCAATAATACATGGCTTGTAAAGTAGCAGAGCTCAGATGTAGTTAAAACATGTGCATGCAGAAAAACCCACCTGCCTGATTTACTTCAATGTACTCGTGTGTATTAGGTGTGAAGCAGCCAGAGTCAGAACGGTGGCGAGCGCACAACAGGAAGTCATGACTCCCTGTCATATAAACAATTGCTCCATCTTTTTTTTCACAACTTTCCAACCACTAACCCTCCCAGGGTTAATTGCAGGAGGAAATCCCCTCCGGACCGTCTGTTTGGCGACTGGAAAATTAGGAAAGCTACAGCCGCCCGCCACACTGGAACTGTGCGATACTGTATGGAAACAAACACGGCCGAGGGCATGCGGAGCCTGGCCTACTTCTGAGGTTATCTCAGACGCTCATCAGCCACATGCAGGTTTTGGTGTGGCTCGTGGATATTTCCTTGTTTTGACAGACGCTATCCGTCTGGATGGTCCCTTTGTTTCAGAGGATTTAGAGTCAGATGCAGGATGATGATTATCTCCCTGCGCGCTGTGCAAAACTCTCCATGATAAATCAGGACCCAGTGTAGCTTCATGGATAATACTGTTTGTATGCATGCATGCTTTAGAGAAGTGATTCCCAACCAGGGCTATTTTGCTCAGTTCTCCACAAAAGAAACTGTAGAGTAGTTCAACTGTTGTGATAAAACAGAAAATATAATTAGCAAACAAATCATTTGGATGATTTGTTAAGTCAAAACCATTAAATATATCTGTATATATAATTGGTCATTGGTCAAAATAAATTGATTCAAAAGTTATGGATAAATACTTTTCACTAGATCCGGATTTTCCTTTGGCTCTGCACCCAACTTTACACACTCAAATAACAGACTCCTAGACATATCAGTTTTTTTTTCATTAAGATCCATAAATGATTATCTGAGAAATCAATGAAAGTGTTGAATAATGCCCTATCTCTCAATGTGTAAGAACATTTCCTGGATCCGCCCCCTGATCCTAGACCACATCAAAATTATTTGTCGACCCATACAGTAAAACCTCCTTCAACCAAGTTAGATGATCATCAGTCCAGTAGTTTGAAAACAGAATCTCCTTTGTTGAGGTAATAATGGATTGATATACATTGACATATTGACATATAAGATAAGATACAATGTAATAATGGAAAACTTCTTAAAATATACATGGCTAAAGGTAGAGAATAATCAGCTGAAACAGAAGAAAACCACTATAGTTAATGTAATGGTTTTGAACAGTGAACTAAGTCATGAGAAGTTGAAACATCTTGTCTCTGCCTTTCCAGGTACTAATAAGAAACCAAACTTTGACTGATCAGCAAAAGCATCTAAAATTATCTCTACATTGATAATATTAGTAGAAATCTATAATAAGTATAAAAACAATTACAATGAACACATATGCAACATGACAGTCTGTACGTCTGACCAAAAGTACCTGGATCCACTGTTTTGCGTCTTATAAATTTCAGCAATTAATAAAAATGTCAAATAAATATGCAACTTGTACAGAGGCTACATGAGTAAAGTTGAGTATGATCAGAGCGTGAAGCACAGCACAATGCGGCCTAAGAGAGAGAGGGTGATGATGTCAATAGCTATTGATCCACACCTCATAGCGCTCTGCATTTCAAAGGCTGGGCCAGCATCTGAGGGCCAGTGCTCATGGAGCTGACCTTTCGGCTCAGCCGGGCTTGAAGCAGCCATCGGGTAATCCTTCAAATAGCTCTTACGTGCACGCTCACATTTGAAAAGGTGGCAGGAGCCCCTGACCTCAGGGGTTCGCCTGTGATGTGGGCCAGGAGCATTAGGGCTGAGCATAGTTTTATCAGGAGAGGCCATTCAAGGAAAACCCAAGTCATGACAAACCCTAGTCATGACACACTTGAGCGTATCTGGAGCATGCTCGGATGAATCCAGTTTTTTTGCGTCGTGACAGTGAAATGATCTTTTGATATTGTACGATGGCGTTCCTTATGATTTACTCCTGTTTCCGTTGTGAATCAGAAATGAGCGACAGGCGGTCAGTACTTTCTGCCTCTCTACAGATAAATGTGATTATGGGATGTCATTTTATGTGCAGCTCATGGTCACACCTCTCCAATGCTCCCGCTCCATTTGTGTAACCAGGCAACGACCATTTGAATGCCTGTCTCTTCAGAGACACAATCACCATAACTCTGAGAGCCCTCCAGACAACTTGACGAGGCCAATGATCATCGCTTGATTGATCCAAACTCCAGCCTACTCAATCACTGCTGTGAGTTTTTTCCCTAACAAAAATCCCTCTATTAATCCTGCATCCAGTTAAATATGACTAATAATACAATGATCGTCAAATACCATGGCCGTCTAATAGTTGCTGAAACTTATCACCAAGGAGGACATTTTCACCATATCAGACCAGCTTCACTGGGAAATATTCCTTCCTCAAAAGACAAAATACCAAACTAAACATTACCAAACTTGGCTGTATTAGGAGATTCCATTCAAATGCAAAACACCACCCTCCTCTTGTCGATGGGTCCTGCCCGAACTTGTCAGAGTTTTGTGCCAAAATACCAGAAAAAGAAGTGAGAAAAACCGAAGCTTCATAGAAACTCATGTTATCACCCATTAAGGGAGGTTTTCCATATTGAGGATTGCAGCCTGGCACAGATGAGCACTGCAGACCAGTGTGTCTTTTTTCTACTTCTTCTTCGAAAAAACAACAATAGAGTTGCATGATTACAATATACTGCAACAGTACAAACACACCTACACTTGCTGTGCAATCTGTGTAAACTAAAGAGCCAGCTCAGCGTGGACTTACCAAAGGACTGCAGGCAGGCCTGGATGATGCCCTCCCAGCTCGCCCCCTTGGTGAGGGGACCCAGGGGCATCATGGATTTGGACGGGGCCGTCTGGGCCGGGCTGGGTCTGTGGAACCTGTGAGGAAGTCCAGGTGGAGAGACTCTAGCTCTGGGGCTGCATCTTGGAGTCGCACTACTTGAGAAAGAGCAAACGCGATAAGGAGTGAGGAGGGTTGGATGTAGGCAAAAAAAGTGTGTCTCTGTTTGCTTATGAGCATATATAGTGTGTGTCTTTCAAACCACGCTATAATGAGACCACAGATTATTACACATGTGAAGTGTAGCAAAAAAGAAAAACAGTTTAGAGCTATTGTGTGAATTAAAAACCACCTCCTCCACCACCCACACGGAATGTTGCCATTCATTGTTCTCATTTCCTTCCTTTAAATGGGGGGATACCAGTTCATCGCGGACATCCAGTAAGTGAGCAGTAAACAAGAAGGAATTTGCGTGAAGCACTTGAATGCAGCAGGTCAGAAAGTTGCAACAAGTGAGATTTGGGAGGCTTTGGACCTGTGTCGCTGTTGTGCGTAAAATACTTGGATGGCCCCAAGAGACAAGGCTGCTTGTTAATACTACAGTTAGACGCAGTCTTCAAAATCCACTCTGACGTGCTAGAATGATCAGATCACTGTTGAATATGTAGGCTGCTCAAACTGTCGCCAAACCACACCTGTAGCGCCTGAGTAAAACAGATTCCAACTTACGCATCGTCCTTCCCCTTCTCGTCCGGACTCGCACTTTCGTTTTGGTGGTTCTCTTTCGACTGACATCCCATGGCGAGGTACTGGGCGACGAGCGGCTGAACGAGGCTGTCCATCTGTGTCCTCCTCGATGGGAGCATCTGATCGCACTGCTCGGCTCGGTGCGCCTCCTCCGCGCTCTCAGCGGCGGCAGCAGCATTGTGCCGAGTCGTCAATGGACGTTACACAATTAAGATCCAGAGTGCGAGTGGGCGGCCGCGCTGCTGTCACTCGCGCACATTGCGCTCCACACTCCTGTCCAAAAGTCCTGTTCAGGGTTATGCTTAAATCAAAGAGCTGCTTTGATCAGATGGGAAACTTAAAGCAGCGCTATGTCGCTTTTTGTAACCTTAAAGCAGCAGCTTCAGAATGATGCTTCACTGACTTATATCAGGGAGAATGATGAAGGTCTGATTCCTCACCAAGAACCCGTCCTTGCTCTACTTTGTTCAGTAAGTGACTGATAGTTGCCAGGATCAGGCCCCACAAGTGTATGGAATCCTCTGTTTCCCTGACTTTGTATAGTAAACATCCTGTAAGTCCATATTTTAACAATAGATGTTATTTCATTAAAAATAATGACTAACTATCATGAAATTACTCATTATCTCATAATTTGAATGTACTATTTAAGAATTATGACTTGTTATCTCATAATTTGACTCATTATCTCATAGTGTGAATGTACTATTTAATATTAATGACTTGCTAGCTCATTATTTCTATATTTCTTTTTATCTTATCATTTCGAATTAGCATTCATCTTTTTTTCTCTTACTGGCACGCGTTGCAACGCAATTCACCGCCAGAACACTAGGCGGAGTAACGTTTTTTTTTCGAAAACAAAACACACAAAGAAGAGACGTCTTCTTCTTCGTCGAATCTTTATTAACATCGCCACTCCGGCTCCTCATAGCCTATTTCTGGCGGACAAATCGGCCAGTCAGTGACGGGTTATACAAGTGGCCATACTTTCAGATCTCTTCTGCCAAGTGCTCTTCTATTTGTTCCATATTCGTTCTTCTAAATCTTCCGTGATTTCCGCGTATTGTGGGGCATGAAACCGGAAACTAGACTCCGGACGGGATGTCGTAAGCAGACCAATAACAAGCCTTGCGGGCTGCGTGAGGCTCGCGTCGTTTTGTCGTGTAGTTTCGGACTAAAGCCTGAAACATGCTTCTGCGTTTTCACGGGCCCGTAAGCGCAAGAGCCCTTCCGGGTCCCTTACGTGCTTATGTATCCCTCCTTACGTGCTGACGGGTGTCGACCCCCTTTTCTAAAATTTACGGCAAAGCTCCGCAAGCTCACTCAGCCCGCAAGGCTGTGATTGGTCTGCTCTACATCCCTTCTGGAGCTGCATTTCCGGTTTCATGCCCCATAATACCGGCAGAAATCACGGAAGATTTAGAAGAACGAATATGGAAAAATGTTTGGAAGCATGTTTCAGGCTTAAAGCCTGAAACATGCTTCTGCGACTGCGTCTGCGTCTTTTCACGCCGCTGTGGCGCAAGACTCGTTTTCATTCATGCTTCCCCAACCGTTGCGCGTCTTACAAAGCAATTCCGCGCCAGAACACTAGGCGGAGTAATGCTTTTTGTCGAAGACGACCTGAGAGACGCCTTCTTTCTTCTTCGTCGATTGTTTATTTACATAGCCACTGCGGCTCCTCGTAGCCTTTTTCTGGCGGACAAATCCGCCAGTCAGTGACAGGTTATACAAGTGATCATACTATCGGATATCTTCTGCCAAGTGCTCTTCTATTTGGTCCATATTCGTTCTTCTACATCTTCCGTGATTTCTGCCGGTATTATGGGTCATGAAACCGGAAACGCAGCTCCAGAAGGGATGTAGAGCAGACCAATCACAGCCTTGCGGGCCGAATGAGCTTGCGGAGCTTTGCCGTAAATTTTAGAAAAGGGGGTCGACACCCGTCAGCACGTAAGGAGGGATACATAAGCACGTAAGGGACCCGGAAGGGCTCTTGCGCTTACGGGCCCGTGAAAACGCAGAAGCATGTTTCAGGCTTAAGACATTACGACTAAGAAGTCATTAAAAACCGGGGTTTATCTTCATAATTCAGCAAGGAAACTTTTAAATGATCAAGAACACTAAACACAGTTTGGAATGTTTGTCAATGAAGATGGATGACATTACGGCTCCCCTAAAGTGAAGCCAAAGCGCCTGGATCGCCATCTGATGGCTGACCGCAACATCCTGCCTCCTCCATGTCACTCTCCGGGCCCAATGAATCAGCCTCTTGGGGCAACACTCCAAGACTCTCTTCCATTCTCAATACACCGTTTACAGTCTGACTAGTTTATTTTAGCATTTAAATCGAACAACGATACTTTTTGTTGTGTTAAAAGCAGAGAGCCGATGTATATTAGTCGATTTGGGCACATTTTTGCTGAAAGTTTGTTTTTTATTTGGTGATTTTAAGAAAGGGGTACGAAAGTTCATGGTTAACAGCTGAAACAGAATTGACTCCATCCCCCAGATCGTTATTGCATAGAGTCTTGCTCTAAATGTGCAAGGAGACCAACAGAATGAATCACCAAGTGTGGCTGCAGATGGCGCAGTCGCTAAGTAAAAGCTACTTAGTGTTGCTTAAGTACATTTCACAATCATCTGCATTAAGGTTTTCTAATCTAAATCAAATCATATTGTCTGAAAAATGTATTAAGTTTACACATGGTCACTTGGACATTTTACTGAGGCTAAATGGAAAATGTCTGAGATCTGTTTCCTCTTGTAGATGTCTAAAACATTTTGGTTTGTTCAGTCTGCAGAACAGGAAAGGGTGGACCTTCCTCCAGAGATAGCAGAGGATGCGCTTATGGGCTCCACTCAATGAGGGGTATTAGATTATTGTACTGTAGTGGTCCAGAGAAGATGTTGATGTCCTTACGACGTCTGCTGCTTCTTATCACACTGGTGCGGATGGAGGACCGAGCTCTGTGATAAGGATACAGTCTTATCTGGAATACATGGGAGCAACAAACAATTTAATATGTTAAACACATAGCGGACATTAAAAAATAACGAATTGAGTGATTCATAATTTTTTTCAATGCCCAGGGCTTGGAAGTTGACTCTGGTGTGAGTGAAATTCTATTATTTGGATGTTTTTTCTCCCTTTTCTGCCTAAATATATATATCATATTTATATGTATATCATATTTATATAATTTAAAATAATGTAATATTTTTCTATCCTTAATGTGCAAGAAGTTCTTCTCAATTCTCAACTGCAGATGGATAATATGAACTTCCCCATCCCAAACAATTATATAAAATATCCAATTATAAAAACAGTAGAGGAAGAAATTAAGAGAATTGATTTTGTGAATGAAAATGAATAAATTAGCTCTGCTTACTATTGTGTTTAACCATTTCAAATAGAATTTAACTGAGAAAATCTCAGTAGGAGAAATTCACAGAGTAGACAAAGCTAATAAGGTGCATTCAGACAGTGATAAGATCTGAGACATCTCAGCGCCTCCTGCAGCTGAGAGCATCCTCTCTTTGATTAGGAGCCTCCCTGTGAGCAGATGTTTGGATTTGTGCGTTTCCACTGGGCCGAGCAAAAGCATAAGAATGTGTGTTAGCAGCTGTATGGCTACTCCTGATAAGATAACATGGAAGTTCCCTTTTCTGCTGCTATCAGACCAGACAGCTCTGCCGTAAGCCTGCCCCCATGTGGCTCAACACACATTTGAAAAGAGATTTTGTCACGATATTGAGCCCAACGCTATCAGAAATGAACTGCTCAAATAATAAACATTATGTAAAGGCCACCTTGTGAATTTTTATTTTCAAGGAGTGCGTGTAGTAGCAGACGTTACTGTGTGGACTTTGTGTTATGGTGGGTGTGACCATTGCCTCTTTAGTGAGTCACAACCAACAAACAAAATCCTGATAAGCGAGAACTGAAATATGACCTCATCTCACACAAAAGGGATGTAATTCTACTTAAGGAGAAGCTTCAAATCTAAGCTTGGCCAGGGCCTTTCTCTCTGGAGTTTGTAATATTGCCTGACCCTGACCCCCAAAGGATATGTGGTATACATAATGGGTGGATGGATGCATGGATGGATGGATTTCTTCATCTTCATAGGCTTTTGATCTTTAAATGACCCTTGGAAAGTTTCAGAAAATAAAACATGATCCAGAATGACGCAGCAACAAACACACTGAGAGAAGTTATAGGTCTAATTAATGTATTGTCAGAGAATCAGCCTCCTCCCTGTGAGCTTTTAATATATAGGAAGAGAATTAAAAGGTTTGAATCGCAGGAAGCGTTTCGTTTTCAAGTACTATAAATGCTGACTACAATTATGCAGGTATATAAAAAAATTAAAAATTCCTTTGCATCTGACACAAATATTCACAATCCCCAGTTTAAATTAAAAGTATGACTAGTGTTTTCTCTGAAATATACATGGAAATGTTCACACTTTCTAAAGCGGATTTAAATTAAGAGACTTATTTCCTTCAAATGTGACAGACATGGGACCAAGGGACAAACACATTTAGTGCAGATAACCCCCTGCTGGATATTCTGAGCTATTGCCTGACCACCTGGGAAACACATAGTGGCCTTATTTAGTTATTGTGAATTATCAAATGAATTGATATGTAGATTGTGTATTTAGTGTAAAAGATCTTGTTGCTGCTCCACCACCACTCCACTGAGCAGTATTAGAAAAAAGCAGGTGTTGAAGAAAGAAATCTGAGAACAGTGCCTATTGTTAAAAAAAAAGGTTTGACACACTTAAAATACTATTTTTAATCTGACAATAATTTGACTTTTAGCTTGATTACCTCACTGTCATAATAAAACTTACTTACTTACTATAAGTCTTAATAACTATCTTACTTATAGTAAGTGTATTGAAAACAATAACCTATATGACCTCCTGCTCCCATCAGCATGGATTCATGAAAATATCACATATGTTACTCTCCTGCTGGTGACCAAAGTCAGACATTTACAAATGATTTTCTAAATACTTTTGCAAGTAAACATTACTTACTTATATTTGTAAGTAATTTTTATGTAGCAGAAGATGCATTTATGATATTTAATCGGTCAGGTCAGCGGGGTACTATAGGCCAAGTCTGAAATTAACGGAGAGTTTGTGAACGCATCATTACACCGGTGGTTTAGCTTGATGACAGGTGGCTAAGGTGGCTAAGCTAACTTGCTAAGTGCTAAGTTGTACACCCAGTTCGTCGTCACTGTAGCTGACAGTGAAAAGGCGCTGAAAGGCTTTGTGTCGGGTTCGTTGTGTTTTTAAAAGCCCGAGTTAACTTGAGATTGACATCGTTTATCAAAAATGGTTGTGGACGACATCCAGTTCATGAGCATCCTCCAGGGGAAACGCGTCAAGCTGACCCTGAAGACCTCGTCCTACCTCGGCGTCGTCCAGAGGATAAATCCCAACAAAACGCTGGTTCTGGCTGACGGTCAGATACATTGATTAATTTTGTTTAGTTAGCCTTTTTGTGTGCTAAACATGAGCTAACGTCTTTAAATGATTGTATTGCCTGTAGGCCGATAACATTTCTCAGTTTTTTCTAAAGTTAGCCAAATGCTAATATACTTCTATTTGTTTCAGTGGTTAGTGTCAGTAATGGCTGCAGATATCCTGGCTCCAAAATATTCTTTGGGCGTGAGATTCTCAATGGTGAGTGAACTCCTGACACGTGAGGGTTCAGACACGTGTGGCTGGATAGTAATAACCAGGCACGTGCACAGACATGTTGGGGGGCAGTTGCTCAAACCAAAAAAAAGGGCACCCATCGCCAAAATTATTCATGAAATTAAAAAAAATAATACTGAATAAATAATGAATGGCTCCCCTGGACCAGGTAGGGTTACTGTTTCTCCCTCATCTGTTTTACTAGTTGATGGCCTGATCCAAGATACAAGAGAGCTGCTACCCTGAGCTGCTTGCTGCAGTTCCCTGTCCTTCTGCTTTGAAATCTCTCTTGTCTTGGCATTATGCTGCAAATTTTGTAAATGAGATGAATCAATGTTGTGCATAATAATCAAGAGTGACTAACATAATCTCTATAAAGCAGACAACACAGTACACACACATTTTTACTGTTTTCTGACAGAGTTGAAGCATAAGCAGCATTACACTAGTAATATAGCACAATTTACCTCACCAGACTGTCATGTAGCTCAACTTAAGACCTACCTTTCATTTCAATAATTACGATTTTAAATGAAACAAAACTAGTGAACTTGTCTAATTTGTAGAACAGTAAAACTGCCTTTAAAATCTCTGTCTGTCTGTCTGTCTGTCTGTCTGCATCTCTCCCTCTTTCTCTTCATTAAACATGACAAACGTCAGTAAACAGCTGGATAAGGCTTTGAAATCACGGATTTCGTGAGTTTTTTGTTTGTTTATCTTTTAGGAAACGTCGTACCAGTTGCGACGTAATGTTTTCAGCGGAGCCAATGTTGTGGTTCATTTATCACCAAACAATGTCGAGGATTGCACAAACACCGTCATGGCCTGTTTGTCTGATGCTGCGGGTCAGAGGAGAAGTGGCTGCAGCCGTTTGGCGCTCGGCTGGTTGAGGAGGAGGAGGAGGGGGAGGGAGGGAGTGGCGCAGCGGGGGCTGGTGAGCGCCGCGGAGCATATCGGGGCGACATACTCACAAGAACTCAAATAAATGCCCTGTCAGATATCAAAACACATTTGGGTGGAATGTATGACCGAGAGAGTAATTTGTATTCTTAAATATTGATGAATGAGGAAAAAATTGGGCTCCAGCAGAAGGGCACTTTTCATCCAGGGCAAAAGGGCAGGTGCTTGAGCACCACTAGGGGTCTATCTGTGCACGTGCCTGGTTATAAAGGTTGCAAAGATTTGATATCTGAAATGTATTATCATCATCATATCAACAGTGGAGTTTCACAACGAAACCAACGGGGACAGTGGGTAAGTAAACAACACACAACGTGTCACTGCTGGCGACAACATACAGGCCCCACAAGCTGTAACATGCGATGTGTTGCTCAGAAGTACCACTGAGAGCAGACTGGAGGACCAGTTGAATGTGGAGGAGTTCCAGCCGTACAGGAAGACAATGATCATGGGTGAGTTTCATGTACGTTTGTACATTTAAACATCTATTCCCTAAATCTACATTCAAACACAGACAACTAGTGTTTTTTGAGGGAGAAATCCTTCATCCCGTTAAAGAGGACTTTCCTTTTCTTGCAGATCGCGATGAGGAAGAGGAGGAGCACATCAACTTCGTAGTCATCGACGAGCTCCATGAGAAGTTTGGGCCTGCTGTAAGCTGATTTAAGTGCTTTTAACATGTATTCTTCAGGATGCTAATTTGCACGGATGTTTAATAATAATGGTGGCATGTGTATTTTGCTACCTGTCATGACTTATCATCCTTTAGGTGATGCACATCAAGAAGCAGAATGTGATCAGTGTGGGGTCTGATGGACTCGAGGTGCTTCAGAATGGGAGACTGTCTTGGCTGCAGGTGAGACATCCTGTGAAACCTTTAACCTCTGCTGTCTAGATTTCCTCCGTCCTTCTTTGGAAAATATAACTTGTCTCATTTTCATTTCTGCAGATTGCCACTAAAAACAAGGTATACTTGTTTGACATTCTGTTACTTGGAGCCCGAGCCTTTAAGAACGGCCTGTCTATGATCCTGGAAAATAAACAAATATTAAAGGTAAGCACTGTAGATGTTCTTGTTCAATCACAGTTTATTGATTATTATCATAACATTTACAGTTTGTTGATTCTGGTGCAGGTGATTCACGACTGCCGAGCCATCGCTGGATGTCTGATTGCACAGTTTGGAGTGAAGCTGACCAACGTCTTTGACACACAAGTAAATACAAATTGCAGTAGCATCCACTTTTCAGAAGTCAACATGACGATAATGATGATCATGGCTTGCCTTCACTTTATTTTTTATTTTTTTATCTACATGTGTCAAGGTGGCCGATGTCATGTGCTTCTACTCAGAGACAGGCGGGTTTCTTCCTGAGAGAGTCAGTAAGCTGCAGGAGGTGGTGAGTCTTCATCTGAAGGTACCGTCCTCCCAGCTCTTGTCCCTTCAGATGAAGTCACAGCTCACCAAGGTACCACACACACACACACACACACACACACACACACACATACATATTTAGACAACCTCCTAGCAAAGCAGCAAAAGAGATGTGTGTGTTTTTAACAGGTAGAAAGAGAGATGTGGTTCAAGCGCCCGTGTCCTGTGACCCTGCTGAAGGTGATGGCTCTGTCAGTGATCCACCTGCAGCCTCTCAGACTGGTGTTGCTGGATACTCTGATGATTGACTACATGACGCTGGTGGATTCATACCTTCACAGTTGCCACTATGAACCTGATGGTTTGGAGATGGTCAGAATGGTGGGTAATTCACAAACTGGCAGTTTCTTTTTTGCCCCCAAGATGAGTTAGATTTATTTTAAATTCTTCATTAATTTCATTAAACACAGATATTTATGTAAGTATAGAATTTTTTGGTTAGCACCTCATTATTGAATTTAAATGTTTCACGATATCAGAACCATTTGTTTTCTAATGCACAGTGACACACATGCATCAAGGTGAGTGAGTAATATATAACTATTTACCTGTTTACCTCCACAGGAGAGTGTGTTGGAGTTGCCCACAGAACTCAGGCAGCTGCAGCAAATGCATCAGGAGCGACACAAGTGGGCTGCGGACCACTACCCCATCACAGAGCAGGGTCTGCTGGCTCGCTTCAAACGCCAAACCAAGATCCCATCCCAGACCCCACCTGCACCAGAAGAGGTGAGTCAGACACAGACAGGCTCCTGTGAACCTGCAACTGTGGAGTCACCATCAGCAGCACAACTGGACCTTCTCTCTAACCAAAAACCCACACCTCCCCCAAGTGTTTCCTCTCTTGATGTCCATGCCTCTCCTGACCTGCCAGCACAAGTGTCCCCTGTCAGTCCCCTGACTGTGGCTATAGGCAGAGGCTGCACAGACCTACTGATGAACACAATAGGTAGAGGAAGGCCTGTTGGAAAAGAGCAGTCGGCCCAATATGTCTTACCTGCCATAGGGAGAGGTCTTTCCTTCCAGATGCCATCAGCCCAGATCCCCGGAGCGAGCGCTGGGGACATCAAAAGTCCAGGCAGGGTGGAGACGACTCCTTCATGGCCAGGCTTCACACCCTCCCAGTGGGTGACGCCGGCTGGCACCGGTGCTACTGAAATCCCTAAGGATACTTCTGGAATGAGAGGCGACATTTCCCCGGCGATTCCCAAGTCCCTCTCACCCCCCGTGGCTCAGCTGTTCAGATCCTTCACAGGCTAAAGGAGGTGTCACGAAACACGTATGACCACCTGCCTTAAAGATGTTTGACGTTCCAGTTGCTGTGTTTTCTTAGAGTGAACAGTAGATGGCAGTAAATATCCTGTGTTCCTCAGAGGTTGGTTTGAAATCAGGTGTTCATGAGAATAATTTCAGTTAGAAGAAAGAAGAGGCGATTGTAGTGTACATTGCATAACAATTCACTTCAAATATATTTCTATCATTTGTGACAAAATGCTTCCTTGTCTATAATTTGACTTGTATTATTCTTTCAAAGCCTGTGAACCTATCTCACTTTAACAATTCATATTGATTCAAGGTAATTGATTGCACTCTTAACAGTAACATCTAGATTATTGATATCGATAGGACTTGAAGTTATTAGAACAGATTATTTTTCACATTTACTGTGTTTTGATAGTGGATCACAGTGTCACGAAATAATAGCTTTGGCTGGTGGAACACAAACTAAAACCAACAGCAGCAACACATGCCCATTAGAGCATAATGTGCTAAGCTCAGCGTGATTGATTACCCGTGCAGCTTGGCTTCTGTGTTGCAGTTAATTGATA
Organism: Platichthys flesus; assembly: GCF_949316205.1. Taxonomy (NCBI): domain Eukaryota; kingdom Metazoa; phylum Chordata; class Actinopteri; order Pleuronectiformes; family Pleuronectidae; genus Platichthys; species Platichthys flesus. Next base: position 14,834,726 of record NC_084954.1, on the reverse strand, counting down.
GTGAAAAGCTGAGGCGGCCATTGATGGATCTGCTGTTAATTGAGCAAAAACCTTGCTAGCAGACACTTCTTTTGATTACGGGCAACAAAAAAAAACATTAGACTTGGCACCAGCTGAGCAGTGGTGCAGACTCTCCGTGGTTTCAGTCGTCGCCGCAGTTCAGATGCACGTGACCACAGGTGGCCAGCACCTGTCATGTCCTACAAAAGCCGATCTCATCCATGTAATTTGCTGCTTTGCGCGGACTTTGCAGGGAGGCACTGCTCAGCCATTTCAGTCTGATCAGAGGTTGGTGCCTGCGTTTAAACCAACAGCAGGGCATTGCTGCAACCTGCAGTGCAACTGCACCCCCCCTTTTATTAATCACATCTTATTGCTATGGTTATCTACATGCAGAGGCTTGGGCCCTTTCCAGAGCTTTCTGATTGAAAGCATGAAACAGATAAAGTAGGATTTTAATTAACTGGGAGGGAGCACGGCACAAAGCCTTGCATCTCTCTTAGCAACCGGCTCCCCCTCAGCTTCTGCTAAACACAAGCAGGGTGGATCCTTCCCATATGCCTGTGTTAACCCTTAGAAACGCTTTTGTTGCTCAATCTCTGTGTGGGTGGGTTTAAGCATGGAACAAAAGGTTTAACGCATCATCTTAAATCTGATTCACTTGTCTTTATCTTTGAGCTGCTGAGTTCACATCCTCCAGAAGTTAGTGGTGTAGGTGAGAGCACAAAGCTTGCACGTATTTTGACAAGGTGGTCATCACACATGGAAGTGGAAGCTTGTTTTATATATCTTCTTAACTCAACAATGAAGCACTGAGAGGGACGGGGGGGGGGGTAGATGTGTCAGGGGCCTTCGGGTCTCTGTGGGGCCGTGGAGGACTGGCTCCTGTCATTGACAACCAGATCTGGGCTCTTATTATAGAGGACCTTGCATTTCCTCTCCGTCACAATAATGCCTTATGTGCAGCACTTCCTGTTTCTCAGGCCTGGGAGGAAGGAACAGGGCGCTTGTCACACGGTAGTCACCGCTTCCTCCCTCCCTCCCATCCACCCCCCTCCTCCAGCTCCCTCCCCCCCTCCCGCTCCCAAACTTCAGACAGTGTTGTGTCCTTCGGAGAGGAAAGATGACTGCACCTTCAGCATCACAGCAGGATGCTGCCGACCTATTTTTAGACCCAAGTCGGAAAGGTAGCGCACAGACATAAACACAAACTTTAGGATGTCCAGCTGTGTTGATTTAGCATCCGAAAATGGAGGCTCAACCGCGTAAAGCAAGTTATTGTTTTGACTAAGCAGTGGGAACCAGGAGGCCTGGTCTTTGCTAAAGGTGTAATGGAAATGGGTCGCACAAAAATACAATTGGCACTTGTTTACTTTTTCTTTTTTTTCAGAATTATTGCATTATATTCCTAGACCACTATTTAACCATATTAGCTGCTTTCAGATATGCACTGAAGCCTTATCGTTTTCCAGAGGGTCTCAACCTGAGAACGCAATTGTCTGAGTTAATTGCTCCTGACATTTCAAAACCTTTTTCTGCCAGCCCATGTGAGAATTCAGCAGGGATGTGTCAGGGAAGAGTGAGCGAGTGGCAGCATTGATGAAAGATGCACAACTGAAAAAAAGAAAATATACCAAATGTCTCAGGAAGAAATAGAGGTTCCATACATGAAGTACACAAAGATGAAAAATATCGACTTGCAAAAGATTCTAGAGCTTTAGGTGATATGGGCCTGCGTCACTGTTGATGTGCTGTAAACAAAAACATGATTCCCACAATGTCCTGCCTCCTGTGTGCTCTTCCAAGACGCCACCCCTCACCTGAATCTTCCGGACATCCTCCTGTTATTGTATATGCGTCAGACCGGGACAATCTCCTTCTGATTTTCCAGAGTCCATGTCTGAAAACAGCTACAGTGTCCTAAGTGCACTAAGCCACACAGACTTATGCCAGACTTCAATATTGATCACCCAGGACTCCGGCCCCCAGGTATTTTCCCCGACCCTCTGCACCACCATCTTATTTACTCCCCACTATGTTACCGTCATACTGCAGAAACTCCAGGTCCCAACAACAGAAAAACAACAAGGTGTTCAGAGGAGGCCAGTGCTCCTAGGCAACCCTTCCTACTCTAGTTGAGTGTTAGGCTACTGATTTGTTCATAATTTATAGGCTGTCGTTAATTATTAAGGAGGGAAGGATAATTTTACAAAATAAACCCCCCACTCCCCCTAAATGGCCTCTTGTTAGCATTGTCATGTTGGTTTGCACTTCTAAGCACATCATTAAAATTCATTGCTGAGTTTGCTGACTAAGTGCACGATCAGATCACGGTGCATTTCTCCGGTAACGCTGAAGGAAGGGGAAAAGTTGATCACCGAGCTGCTTGGACCACTGGGCCGTCAGTAATCAGATTGTTTGTGACCTTTTTTTTATTTGTGCTTGTGGTCACGTAGACATTTTTAATTAACAGCCAGTTATTTCAAGCGAGAGCTGCGTTTAGCCATAGGCGGCAGAAAGTGTCTTTGATTGGCTTGTTGGAAGAACTCGATCTGTTGCTTGCGCCTGAGCAGTGCAGCGGTACAAAGGGTCGGATTGACGGCAGTGTTTCCCCCAGTAAATCTGTCAGTCAAGGTGGTAAGCAGGTGGCGGTGCTGTTGGCGCGGCGCGTAGCGGCGCGGCGAAAATTTTTGGGGGTATTTTGCTCAAAGATGCCAGTACGCATGAATGAAATAAACAACTGTTTATTTCAATATAAATAAACAACAGTAGGTACAAATGTTGTGGAAAACATGCAGACACTACAAAATAGGGTTTAAGCCGGTTTTTAAGAAAAATCAAGCTGCCTCTGAAGATGACAGTTTGTGATGTCGGATTCCGTTCAAATTAACCGCCTATTCATTGTGGACGGCAAGAAAAAAAAAGTTTTCGCGCATGCGCACCTGATTCTGTATGATTTAACATGTACGCAAATAAGCATCATTCTTTGTGCCTTTTTTACGTAAATGGTATGCCACATAAGCCTTTACGTTACATATCATTCATGGACCAATTAAAATCGAGATATTACTAGACATTTACGCAGCTTAAGGCCAATGTATGCTACTCCGAGTCCGTTGCGGACTGACGGACGGACGGAGCGGACGGACCCTTTTTGATTTATAGTTCTACGAGCCTTTTTGTTGTGAAAACAATTCACCGCCATAACAGTAGATGGCGCAACTGAAGTCGAGCTTAGAGAAGCCTACCTCATGAGGTATATAGAAGAAGTCCACGCTGGTTTATTTACGTCCTCCCGGCTCCTCACACACAGTGAACGATGGCAGCTAACAGAAAAAGGATGTTGATGACGCGACAGTTTTTGCTGAATAAAGTGACACCCAGCGGGTCATAATGCTTATGTTATCGTGTCTTAACGCAGCGGTTCCCCGGTCTTGTTTCCAAACTGCGTTGCTAATTCAACAGCTGCAACAGCTTGAAGCTACACGGAGGCAGCTAGCTTCCCCCCAGCTTCCACACACAGTCAGCAGGGACACCCGATACTAACTACTACCGTTAGTTAGTATCGATCTAAAGTGTTTGCTTCTAACCTGACGGTGTTTGAGAAAGAGTGTCATGAGCCGTGGGATTAAAGTCAGCGGGTTTTTGCGCTGTTCCCACCGCAGTTAGCATGGTGGTTAGCCCGCTAGCCACGTTATGAAAGTTCGTTATAACAGTATGTGACCGTACACACGTGCCGTAAGTGCTCTAACCAGCCACCGTCAGCCGGACAACGCTGCTGGCTTAACACACTTGTCACACGAATTATAGAGTCGTAGTTGAGATTTTGGTTTATTGTGATGTAGGGAATGGAACAGGAAGTTTCCATTCCGAAATGCTGGCGTTAGCGGACCAATCACCAATACTTTTTTTCAGTACATTGGTAGTCAAGGCGGGGCCCTAGTCTTGTTAAGGCGGCCGCCTTAACAAGATAGTGCTGGGGGAAACCCTGGACGGGGCATGTCAGCAGTTCGCTACTGTGGCGCTACAAATTAGACGCATGTCACTGAAACGATCACATTTTCATTATTCATGTAACCGCATGTAATCCGTTTGTGTTTTTGGAGGGAGAGAGGAGTATAACCAGATATCCGGTTCCACTGTGACACTGAACTATATCCCTGCAACCAGCCTTCCATCTGTTGAGAGAAAACCCTATTGTTGAATTCAGATCCCCCCTCAAAACCACAACCACCAGCAGCACCTCTACCTTTCTTCCTCTCATAATGGCCCTCTTTCTCTGTCCCCTGGTCATATTCAGTGGGAGGATGAATATTTCACGTGAGAAAGGCTGACCTGTCCAGATGTTCCTCTAAAGTACAGCAACAATTTTTTTACAAAACACAGCATCTATATTTTAGCCGGTCTTACCAATGGTATGTACGGAACCCTGCGGTGAGGAAACCCAGCACAGGAAGACCCCCTGAATATACACACGTTCATTCAAACGCACACACAAGCAGATGCAGGCACACAATATGCATCTTTATGAACTGCTGTGCCGTGTTTACTCAAGCAGCTTGGAGCCTCGGGACCTTCGGGGCCTCTCCAAAGGAATCAGCCATATTGTGACCTTCAGCTGGGACAGACGAGCTCCGATAGGGGCTGAGTGACAGGTGAGGGAGCAGATGACACTGGGTTTGAGTGGTGTTGGTAATGTCGGCCTTCAGCTGTACTAAATAAGACCATTTTAATTCCAGGAATCTCTGTCTGTGGCTCACATATCTCGAAAACACTTGGCGTGTGTTTTGTTCCGGGCCCCAGGGAGTGCAGTATTGAATTTGGTGACCAGCGTGGCGTGTTCAAGACAATGGCAACAACAGATTTTTCTGTGTTCTGCGTACTGAGTCAAGCTTCACTCAATTTCTGCAGGTCACTTTTACAGTTTCAAAAAGAAAGCTGCAACCACTACACCACAGGTCAAACAAACAGCAGAGGGGCTGAGAACGGGCACTGCACTAGTGTTCAACTAAACTAGACGATCACTGGGAGCAGGATGTAAGGATATTGGTTGGCGTGTAACAAAGATCCAATCAAAATGTTGAGCAATTCTTCAGCCCCCAGAAAACTCATCAATTGGCTCTTTGCAAACACAGCGGTCACTCTGCAGGATTTAACCACAGAAACTCCCATCAGAGGAGCTAATTCTACTTTTTGTGCTGGTTTTAGTAAACAATTTTGGGGATTAAAATCATTGTCGATGTGATACCTTGGCCACATTCATGACGGAGCTGTGATCAGTGGGAATCAAAAGGAAATAGTGTGCTCCAGATTTCCCTGCATCGCTGGCTTTTGAAAGATTTTCAGGCTTTGCTCGATGGTGAGAGGCCCCCGACGGTCAAAGGAAACCAGTATTTCTGGTAATTCGTCATTCGAATATTAGCAACCCCCTTAGCTACTCTTGTCTTTGATAGAAAAAGATGGAAGATTAGCTGTTGGCAGGTTTGTCATAATTAAACTCTGCGTGCGTGTGTGGGTAGTTGTAGCCACAGGGACGGCCTGGAAGAAGAAGGGGTGCAGGGGAGGGGGATCCTGTGGTTGTCTGAATTAGCGCCTGCTGGTTTGGCCTGGCAGCTGCGCCCTGAGCCTGGCACGTTGACAGCCTGGCACTGTGGCGTTGTGTTGTCAGGGCCAACACGTGAACTGGCGGGGGGGGGGGGGGGGGCAGTGCCAGGCCCACCGAACACCAAAACTCTCACCATCATACACCGTCGTACTTGCGTTTAGTTGTTATAGCAATATAATTGGATTCGTGTGAGATTAAGACGGGTAATTAAAAAGGGCAAATTGAAATCATATCATCTGGGAAAAGGCAGCACTAACCCGGTTGTTTCCATTATTTTTATTGAGGAAATATTGATTCAGGTTTAAACTTTACTGTGAGTGGTTAAGTAAAGTGAATTCTATCATGTTTCAAATGCTTTTTCACTCGTGCTCAGCTAAAACACAAATATTAAGTTAAGTGCTGTGTTGCCATCTGTTTCAACACCTGGTATTGACTGCACTAATATGACATAACATATGCACTCAGTCAAATAGTAAAACTCTATTAGACTTACACAGTAAATCTGATTTCTCCTGGAATCTAACACAGCATGAACACAGGGCAGCCTGTCATATCTGCTGCTGTACATCCCAGATATTTCTATCACCATAACAGAGACATACTTAACGCGTCATCACGAATCTGCTACATGCTGCTAACACAGTTTATTGAGTGTTTGACCACCCTTGGGTAGCAGAGGGTGGTTTTGGGACCCTGGGTCTGGGTGGTTCCTGCCACTGCTGGCCGGGCCACGACTTGGCCCAGATGCATTAGCTTCAGTCCAGGCATGGCACCGGGATATCTGTGGGGCCCGAGCTCACCAGCTGCTATCTCTGTGTCACAGACAGCTGTATCTGAATATTCATACAAAGTGCAGATTAATGCGTTTTTGTTTGGCCCCACATGGTGTGACACTGCCCAAAGGAGTCGGTTGTAAAAGAACTATTGACACATCCCCACTTATACATTTTCATTTTAAAATGCCATTTCAAAACTAAAATGATCTCAGTCCACGTGAGTTTTAGGGGTCCAGACCCAGCAACAGTTTTAAAACTAAAATGAAACTTTTCCATTTTGGGCAAATAGAATTTCCAGAGTAGTTATGTCAACTGTAAAGTCCAACAATTTGTAAATCAAACATCTGCCTGAAGAGGGCGGGACCTCACAGAGGCCTTCGGTGCTTGAAGCATCCAGCGAAAAAGACAATGACTTGTTTACTACTGAAAAATAAATTACTGAAAAAAGCTTTTGATTTGGAACTGAATTTATTCAATTTGTATATTTATATTTGTAAATATTTCATAGTTTGTTTATGCTTACACAATGACGTTGTTTTTTTCTTTTTTTGGTTTCATTTTCTTTACTTTACCAGAGGCTGTAATGCCTGGCCTCGTTCTCTGTCCAAACTTTTCGTTTGGTTTCCATTCATCTTTGTAAAGTCTCACGCGTTCACATTGAAAGCAGTGGCCTCCGTCCACAGTCTTCTTTGAGATGTGTTCTGGTGGGTGTTTGGTCAAATAATCTGCCGGCCGGTGCCAACACGGCCAGTGAATATGCATCAGTGAGTGTTTTGGAGTTCTTTTAAAAAAAATGAGCAGATGGTCTTTACTTCTTTGCTTGAATGAGAGGAGAGAACCAGTGGGCACACAGAGGGAAATTTGTGGGTAAACTGTTTTTACCGCCCAACTCTTTGTGTTGTAATGGGGAGGGCAAAATGGTTGCTAACTGCTGACGGACAATGGCGCGGCCCTAATGAGAGCAAAGTGTTTTGGTGCTGCCTGTATAATGAGGATGAAGTGGGGAAGCTAATTATTGCAACCATCTGAAGGTATCAGAGCCAGATGCGTCACTATTTGGTTTCTACTATAATGTTATACAATTGTAATATTGTTCAGTGTTTTAGATGTTACAAGATGTTGTTGTTAAGCTTAGTGAAACAGAAAACAGTTGCCATCACATTCAGCATCCAGCATAGTGCATCACAGTGTATTTGTTCAGGCAGGTGTGCTGTAGCTCTTATCTCTTGTCGGGTCCCTCTTTAACCCTGAGAACGTGTCCGGCTGACACAATGCCACTAACACCAGTCGTAAACCACCCACAGATCGGGACAGCCTTCACGCTTCCTGGTGAACATCTCCGGCAGCCATATTTGTCTGGTGGGCGTCCGGGTGATTTATGGAGGAAACGGTGTGTGGGTGTTCCTCCTTTGTTCTAACCAGTGTCCCTTACTCATCCACAGCTGGATCCCCATCTGCCAGGTTTCATCAGAAATCTGTTTTTGTTATTTGTTATTTCATTATGTTTTCGGGTTGTCTGCCCAACTGTACCATTCTCGTGAACATGATTTTTCAAGAATGCCTTAAGGAAGTTTCTTCAAATTCAGTACAAATACAGCTCAGGAATAAACTGATTATATTTTGGTGGTCAAGGATCGTTGCTATTACCTTAAAAGACATAATTTTTCCTTGTGTCCTTGTGAACATGATATCAAAGGAACACCTTGAGGGAGTTTCTTCAGCTTTGGTACAACTGTTCACTTGGATGTACTGATTAAAACTATCTGGTCAAAGGTCACTGTGACCTTAGAAAACATGTACTTTGTCCCAATGAAACAGTCAGGAACTCGGGAGTGATCTTTGATCCTGATTTGTCCTTTAATGACGAGAACCAAGAGAAGAGAGCACATTTCTCCAGTATTAGCATCGCTACACTGGCTTCCGGTTAAATCTAGAATAGAATTAAAAATTCTCCTCCTCACCTTCAAGCCACTAATAATATAGCGCCTTTTTACCTTAAAGAGCTGTTAGTACCTTATCAACCAACTACAGCACTACGCTCCCAGAATTCAGGCCTATTTGTTATCCCTAAAGTCTCTAAACGTAGAGTAGGAGCCAGAGCTTTTAGCCATCAAGCTCCTCTCCTGTGGAATAATCTACCACTTTCAGTTCTGTTCGTTTAAGAGTAGGCTCAAAACCTTCCTTTTTGACAAAGCCTTTAGTTAGAGCTAATAAGTGCGGCAGGCATAAAAAGGCATAGAGGTATTGATGGCTGATCTACTGAGTGGGCCACATGGTTGTCATCGTACTACCATACAAACCAGTAGCCAGTCAGATTTACCTTGAGCCTCAATGTACCCTCAAGTTCAGCCTTTGTCATTTATTACAAGGCCAAAACCCCTGATGACATTAAAGGCCGGCGCATGCTTCTGCGTTTTCACGGGCCCGCAAGCGCAAGAGCCCTTCCAGGCCCCTTACGTGCTTAGATATCTCTTCTTACGGGCTTACGTGCGTCACCCAATTTTTCTAATTACACGACAAAACGACGCGAGCCTCACGCAGCCCGCAAGGCTTGTGATTGGTCTGCTTACCACATCCCGTCCGGAGTCTAGTTTCCGGTTTCATGCCCCATAATACTGGCAGAAATCATGGAAGATTTAGAAGAACGAATATGGACCAAATAGAAGAGCAATTGGCAGAAGAGACCCGATAGTATGATCACTTTTATAACCCGTAACTGACAGGCGGATTTGTCCGCCAGAAAGAGGCTACGAGGAGCCGCAGTGGCTATGTACATAAACAATCGACGAAGAAGAAAGAAGGCGTCTCTAAGGTAGTCTTTGACAAAAAACATTACTCCGCCTAGTGTTCTAGCGGGGAATTGCTTTGTAAGAGGCGCAAAGCTTGGGGAAGCATGAATGACAAAGAGTCCTGCGACACAGCTGCGTGAAAAGCCGCCGACGCAGTTGCAGAAGCATGCTCCGGCCTTTAGATGCGAAGGGAATTTATGACACGACACACGAAGCTTCTCTTTCCAGCTTCTCCTTCCTCTTCTTCATCCCTATCACGTCTCATCATTACATGTTCCTGAGTTGACCCCTTCCCCGGAGTCCCTTTGCTTTATCGCCTGCAGATCCGGGCCTGCTGTGGCCGCACCATGGATTAAGATTGTGGATCGCGCATCAGAGGTCGCAATGGTTGATCCAGTACGGTGGATTCTATATCGTGCGGGCTGATCGTAGTGGTAATGGCGGATCCTGTGTCGCGTTGGTATCATATAATGGTGGTGGACCACGACCGAAGTCGGCAGCTGAATATGGATCCTAATAAGCAGCAGTGGACAATGACTGTGGACTATAGTGGATCCGATCTGGATGGAGGATCATGATCTTGCTGGCTGCTGACCATAGACTATGATTGCAGCAGGACTGCTTGACGTATAGTATTGAAGTTATCCTTCAAAATGTTTACCCTCATCAATGCTGCTAAAAACTTTAATCTTGATGATGTTTTCCTACACTAGGCATCTTTTGCACTTCTCTCTGTCCTGGGAGAGGGATACCTCACGTGGCTCTCTATGAGGTGTCATAGTAATTTTTCCTTAGTCTTGCTCAGGGTTAAGGACAGAGGATGTCTCACCATGTTAAAGCCCTATGAGATGAATTGTGAATATGGGCTATCCAAACAAAATTTGATTGAACATTTTATTGATTGATTGATTATAACACGTTGGGGGATTTTTTTTCTGCACATTTGATACATTTACTTGGACACAGGGAGGAAGTGTTTTGATTTTGGTGGTCCAATGACAAAAGACAATATTGTGACCTCGCATAATACTTTTTTGCCTCATGAATGTGGTGTTTAAAGAGCACCTTGAGATAATCCTTTAAAATTTGGCTCAAATATTCACTGAGACCCATGGATAAACTATTTAAATTTGTATGGTCAACGGCCAAAGGGTACAGCAGCCTCACAAGATATGGCTTCAGAGAATTTCCTTTAATTTTGATCAGTTGTCACTTGGATTTCAAGATTCGCTGTTTGAATTTCAAACAGAGGCATACAACCCCAGGCTGGTAATTCTAGGTTTATCATGTTGTCCCTGGCAATTGTGGATCATATTAGTTTGAAATGAGTGTCATCCAATAAAACTTTATTTTCTTTTCCATCTGTAATATTTTACATAATTCCACTGTAATCACGGCATAATGATCTCTGATAATGAGTTGGATTTGGCGTCCAGGAAATAATTGGCTATTGGTTGATTACAGAGTGGGTTGTATCCTTGGATAAGCAGTGCATACTCTCCTGATCAGTAACAAGCTTGCAATGATTGCTGTGCCTGTGCCCTTGCACATTTAAACTGGATGGTGATTGCCCTCGTAGAGTGGTACATGTTAACAGCTCATTTGTTGACAAAATAAACTAATTTGAATAGTCGATTCACAGACACAGAGCAAAATAACATTTTATCCATCAAATTTACATCAATATACAATTTTACAATAACGGCTTAATATTTTTTTAAATAAACTTACAGTTTATTTCCTCCATGAGAAGTACAGGCCCTCCAGTCTCTAGATGTCTTATTTTGTACTCCCCCTTTACGTAGAAAAAAATATTTATATTGTGTAAATAAAGATAAGAGCCAGATGCTATTTCATCATTTGACATTTTTGATTGCTGCCTGTGTATGGAACAGAGCTCGTAGAGCCCTAAAAGGAGCCATTTTTGCGAAGGCTCACAGTTTCCCATCAAGCCAGTGCCTCTACTCTCTGTGGCAGCAGGGCCAGAGCACTTTCCTGTCATTATGAGGGATTCAGAGGAAAAAGAGACTCAAAATGGTTTCCAGGTTTCACTTTAATCTGGTGAGGGAGGGGGCTTAGAGGAGTGGGTGGTTGTGTGTGTTGGGGGGGGGGGGGGGGGGTTCTCGGTCACAGGTAGTTGTGTCAAAAGTAAAGAGAATAAGGGGTGTGGGAACCAGTTCACAGTGGTAGTGGGTCATCACATGATGAAAATACATCTTTCCTGCATCGTCTAATAAACACACACGCATGCAAAAACTATGTGCAGACCCAAATGCACACTTTACTGAGTCGTTTATCAGTCTTTCATGCATAATTCTCAGGCTGTCAACCCCAGGCAGCCATTAGAACAATGAGCATTGTGATGTCTGACAGCGACAAACCCATGCAATTCTCTGACTTACACCGGGGGATGACACCCATATGTGGGGGGGAAATGGGTGTAGATTAGGAAGGGAAATGACACAATTTCCAAATGTCTTTGTGCTGCAGACTAAACGACAGCAGGGGTCCTGAGTTTCAGTCAAGTTCATGTCAGCAGGATTTCACTGCAACATGACACGATTCAATTTCTTAGTTCAAAGTGCGGTTTTCTGTTCTTATGTGCTTTACTCTTTGGGGTTTTTCACACTGAACAATAGAGATTAGATTGGATAATGGTCATATCAAATGTTAAACACTTGTAAAAGGCTTTGTATTTAACACTGAATGAGTGAAACTCATTTCAGCATACTCAGCAGACAAGGTGGGCCCTTTCGTGGGATTCCCACGTTGTCCCCTGTCCTGAGGAGAGCCTCATTGTCTGAGGAGGAGCCATATTGTCTACAGAGGGTCCCATTCTCCTTTGTGCCCTGATAGGTTTACCAGCAGCGGCATGGAATAAGGAGCCACTCTCTCCCTTAGGACAAACAGGAACCGACATGAGTGCTAATCTTTTTCTCCCATGATGATTTGAGGCCACTTACTCAGACCATGTATAGCAAGAAAAGATTTCATGAATAGTTTGATGTTATATTTAATATATATTTGTATGCATTTTCTCCTGAGTTAGCTTATGCCTGTTTATGACATATTATAGATATAAAGATCGACAATGCGTCTCCACTTCTTCCCACTTTCCAGAAATGAAGCCAAAATATCCCATTTCATTTTCATCTTTCACCCTCTTTCTATAGCGTCAGATAACTAATGAAGACCAAACTTACCTGGGAATGGGCACTTGAACATCAGTCTGATAGGAACTTCCTTAAACTGACAATTTGACAGGAACTTTGACTCTTTAGTTGGTACATGTCCCATCTACTAACATGGAGGAGACAGGTATTTTTTGTACCTATACTGCAGCCAGCCACCAGGGGCCGATCAAAACACTTGGCAAGCGGTCATGTCGGACTGCTTTAGTTAGGGGTAAATATTAAGCTGTTGCCAGGAGACAATAGCTTTCTAACACAAACGCCATAGAAACCACATTCCCTGTTGGCTCTGTACTCTTTATTTTTTTTATTTAACACATTGTTTATGGTTACTTAGCTTTAGCTGTTAAGTTCTATGACCTAATTTCCTGAGCTAGGCCAGCTGTTTCCATCATTTCCAGTCTGCAAAGTTAAGATGATATAAGCGTTAGTGTCATGTTTACCATACAGACATGACGTATCAATCTCATCGTGTCTGACATCTGTCCAAATCCGTCCACTTCACACATCTGGGAGGTCCAAAAAGTTCTCAGCCAAACTATTAATCGCCTTTCAAGTGAATGTGTTTAGGCTATCTCCAATAGACACACTTAGAGCGAAGATGAGTCAACAAATACACTGTGGTAAAAAAATAACGTATCACCAGGTTGCATTTTTTCTTTTACTTAAGATCAAAACAAAGACAAATAAAACACTACAATATGTTGAAAAGATTAATTAATAGAGCCAAAACCAACTGGATACACAAAAACTAAATGTCAGTTGTTGTGGTGATGAGCTTAAAATTGTAGTGTTATCCATGTTCCCTAGGGTTACTCTTTGCCGATAATGAAATCAAGAGATGAAGAGCTAAACAAATGCACACTCATTCCAAATGTGATGCTATTTTTGTTCCTGTACAAAACAAGATGCACTCCAGTGATACATTGTGACATAATTTAAAGAAAATATGCTTAGCTTTGCATAAACAAGCAAAGCCGGAGAACAATCCTCTCTCCTATAAGGAAGGAACTTCCTTCTGATTTCCCCTACACTTGCAGGAATACTGTTATTTTACAGAGCTGGAAGTTGTTTTCATACTGAATCACAGTCATTTTTCATGCCCCTGATGACTGCCAGGGTCCCTTTTCCCTCGCCTTGCAACATTTCCTTATCAAAGCAATTTCGCAAAACGGTTACTTATTTGGCTTGATATCAGAAGCTGTGTGAGGTTCTGCGTGGCTAATCTCAAGGTTGTGCGCTCAGTCGGTTCCCAGCATAACTCAGCCTGGCATGAGGTAGCAGGGAGTGACCCAGCGGCCTCCATGTGTGACCTGCCCTCACTGTCCAGGGGGGGAATGACTACAGGCATAGTTTAGGGTGGGGGGTTCCCATGTCACAGCTGAGGCCGGGCTGATGTTAAGGGCTTTACTTTACAGCACGTTTTTATTTTTTTGCTCCTCTCACAAGCCTCTTGACTCTTCTGAGACTTCTAATTCCAGGTCCCTCTCTGCTCACTGTCAATCTCCGCATCCCCGGGGGTCATTTTCCTCCATGGGAACATTGGTTGTGACAGCATGGATCCCCCGAGGAGATGGTATAGGGAAGAACTATGAAACACATAGTTTCACAAATCCTCTGCGGCAGCCGAACTAAGGCGATTTGAGTTGCCAGCCTGCGGCTTTCTGCACGGACAGAACATGTGCCCCTTCCGGAGAGACTTAGGGAGTAGAAGGATGTGTCACCTCTCCCTAGAATAGGGCACTGCAGCGCAACCTCGATGATCTAGGTGAGAGCATGGCGGCTGATTAAGGGCCAGGATGTGCGTGAGACATCCTCTGATGTTCAGGAATTGCCTCATTAAAGAGGGTCATTTTGATGTTCGGTAGGAATCAGCGTGCGGAATAAACAGGGGTGGTTCTTCCAACAATTTAAAAATAAACACACTTCATTAACTCAACATGGAAATGGTCCTTACAAATGAATTGTGCCATTCCCTTCGGATAAGGCCACAAAACGTATGTTCCCTTTGACTCATTGGTTGAAATACCAGTTTCTGCCTTTGCATGAAATAATGCTTTTATTTATTTATATTTGTACCGCACTGTAAGACAACCTCCCATGTTCTATTAACTTGTCACAAAAAGTGATGAATATGGAAAAGTCATGAAACTGAAATAGCCTCAAGCATTCCGAGTGAAGCGTATAAATTAGAAAATGTCTTCCAGTTAGCCGATAGCCGAGCGATCTGGATAATATTTGTCTTAATGGCCTGAATTGCAGCAGTTAGAGAGACCATTAACTTATCTGTTCAGTGTATGGTTCAGTGCCTGGGGCCACATCAGGGCCCTGATTTTGTTGTTGTTTTTTCCCCTTTCCTGCCCCCTCCCCCTTCTCATGTCTGACAAATCGTTTCCAGCCAATTTACGATGGTAAAACTGTGGGAGAACAATACCCCATGGATGCAACATAGCGCAAGCTCTACCACATGTCCCAGAGAGGAGCGAAGTGCTTGCAGGAAACACTTGCTGAGATAACAAGATAGTACGGAAAGCAGGGCCACTGAAAGGCCATTCAGAGGGCTGCAAAGGTGGGGGGGCCTGGCTTTATGCTGACCACTATAAGGCTGAGAATCACGAGCGCATGTATGCACAACGTCAATCTGGATGCATACGTCTCGACTTTCTTCATAAGAATGTTCAAGAGCGAAACAGTAACCAGCCACTTTTAGAGCGACTCTGGTTTCTTAAGTAAATTTCTCAATATCCACTGTCCATTGATGTTTCAGAAAATATTGATTTAAAAAGTTTTAAGGATGAAACCAAGTCGACAAGCAACAAAATGAAAAACTAAGAACATTTGATTCAAAGCAACAACAACAATTTGTATACCCCAAACAATTTACAAGAATGTGTACAGAATTTTTGGGTATATTCAGAAATACTGGTAACACACTGCTGAGCCCTAATAACTGTAGTACTTAGTACAGGACCGTTTTACATATCACAGCTGGTTGACATGAAATTATGAATATTGTTCTAATGTCTGATTCACTCAGCTGACCATCCATCTGTGATGTGGGAATCTAAAGCCTTGCCAGGACAAACCGATCTTGACTGACATGATGGGGCGTCTTGGGTACGACCCCTGCAACCAAGGAGGGAGCAACTGGTGTTCGTACGGTTGTTTTCATACTAACGCTCACTTCACTGCTCCCTCCCCTGCAGACCCCAAAACACACAATGCTCAGCTCTGCCTCCTGGTGAGAAAAACCATTTTATAAAACCATGTGCATTGGGTAAAGGCTGATTTTAAGTATTTAGCCGTAGATAATCATTTCTCAATCTCGTGCACGCCATTGAGTAATTACAGACAGCACCTGTGCCTGGCCCACCTGCAGGTATCACCCTTAGTGCTGAGCAGCTAATTTAACTATATTTAAATCAACTGGGGGAAAAAGGAAACATTCACTATCCAAAAATGCAGCTGCATTTTAATCATGAGAGGAAAATGCTGTTCCAGTTGGATTAATGGAATAACAAACTACAAGACACCAGTGCTTGAAAACATTTCAATACCCCGATAACCCCCCAGGGTAGATCAGTAGTTAAATCTTGCCAGCTGGGTTGTAGGGTTGAGCAATACAGGTGACACGCAGGACAACGGGATCAAGGCTATCAGTCAGGCTAATTGATGAGCCCACTTGTTTTCCAAGTATAGGCACGAGGAGGAAAAGGAAGGTAGTCGTCAAGGCTGCAGTGTTTTTGTTGTAAGGACTGAGGTGAGGGGTCAGGTGGCGCATGGTGGTTTCAGCTTATTGACTTCGCGGAGGGCGAGTTTACTTCTTTCCGCACTCATTCTGGTGGGAAAGGAGAAACGGGGAAGTGACAAGCCTTCTTAAGATCAATGGATGCGGTGAAAAAGGAGTGGCCAGGGGCAGCCAATAGGGGCTGGGCCACAGGGAGCTAAGCGGGGTGATAACGTAAACAAGGAAACCACCTGATGTGAGCGGGGTTCAGATAAAAGCTGGGCCCTCCACGCAGGCAGGTGCTTCCTGAGTCCTGCTCGCTCAATCAGTCGAGCCTTGCTGCCCTCTCCTCCTTTGCTCTCCTCCTCCTTTCTCTGTTTTCTCATTCAGTCTCAAAGAGCTTTCCTAAAAGTATAATTCACAGCATGATGGCAAAGGTTTTAGGATCAACCCACAATCACTGCCCGTGGGGCCTGTGCTCGCAGGCAAACACTGAGGGACAGTAAAACGCTGAGAGGACTGAGACTCACTAAAGACTGTCCTACAGGCAGTAAAGATGAGACCAGCTGGCTGTTTGTTGCTAAGATAACAGTGCACAATAATAATGAATTGTCTGCAGGGGCCTGTGTGTGCAGATTAAGCACCTTTGTACCTTTTTCAGGGACAGACAGGTGAATGCTGAAGATTCCAGCCTCAGACACACAACCCGCACAGAGTGAGAATACCCAACCGCACGTCTCCTACTCTTTCGCCTTCTCGCTCTTTCCTTTTCGCTTTGCTGGTTGGTCTGGGATTGTTTTGTGCTGTCCAATGAGGAAGGAAGTCGGTGTGAGAAAGTGCCTGTTTTTTTGGGACCAACAGGAATTGGCCTCATCACAAGCGGTTCCTTTTTTTGCCGCTGGAACAATGCACTGGCGTCACACCCCTCGACTGGACCTCTGCATTTCACATGGAAAAATGTTCCCAGAATTCCGCTCCCAGGCTTCGGGGTAAGGCCGAGGATGGGGTGAGGGTGAGAGGGCGGGAGGTGGAGGGCGGAGGGTGACGGCTGTTAGCGGAGCGGGTGACTCAAAGTGACCGATGGACACTCGTCACCACCGCAACCAGGGAAAGTAGAGTTCCAATTCATGGCACGTCAACAAAAACAAAACAACAAAATGGATACTAAAGTATAGCAGAGTTGCTGATGAAGACTTCACAAGACAAATTCTCTATTGTCCTTCACACAAACTGGTGCACATAGTTCCAGCAGCAGCTTTTCAAATGAAACCTTTAAAAATTAAAAGCCAATCCCTTCCACTGGCAGAACTTCTTTCACTCCACTTTCCTCCCTGAGTGACACTGCACCACATCAGACCTCACCACGTAGCGTCGAGCCATGTCCGACTTCACGGATGAAAAGGCTCAGTGAGTTGTATTGTGTGACAGGTCAGCTGAATGCTCCTCAGGGGTTACATAAGCTTCTCATAGCACCGTGTTTGTAATTACCGTGAGAGGGTACATGCTGCTGCTCTCTCAGAGCCTTATCAGCCCCAACGCATTATACAGCATTTGTGAGAATTGCACTGCATACAAAAAAATACTGTTGAAAATAGGATCTAATTCATAAAAGTTGGAAACTGATGAATAAACACTTATAATTTAGTAGCTGTTTTCTTGGTCAATCTGTTAGACGTTCGTCTTTCATGCTTGCAGTGATCACAGAGTAGCACTGACTTGCAAACCAGACTAGTACGACTCATTATGCTCCATTTTTCCCAGGAAATCAGGATTATGAGCCATTTTCTCCCCTGAAAACATTATTTTGAAATGACGCTAGACGTTTATGTTGCGACTTGCAGACAGAAGAAACCTATGTAATTTGGCTGGCATCAGTCTTTAGTTCATCTCCTATACAGCACATGGCTGCTATATAAACAAATTACTGCTGCTTAAATGTGCTAGGTCTGCACTTATATTATCAGTGTCATTCATCATCCCAACTAATAAATCAAAGTCGAGTGTGTGAGAACACAAACTCTGAACAGAAAGATTAATTTTTGTCATCTAAATCCATAAGAAATGTTCCAGCAAGAGAAAAAAATCTAAAATGTTTGCGTCTGAAAGCAGCATAGCAGGCATCGTCATGTCGCTCCGCCACTGAATGGCGATGAGGAATCGCTTCTCTCACTCACTCGTTGTGCACAGTTATGCCACATAAGGAAGAAATGTGCTGTTTAAAATGCGATGTTTGCACATTTTTACAATGATGGAATATTAAAAGTATGACTATGGTCTGGAGAGTTCTAGAGAGATGTCAAATATTGGACAGAGACATGAAAATTGCCCATGAGAGCCAAGTCAAAGGATAAAGAACTGAGGCAACTGGGGACTGGTGGGGTCAAGCTGGAACAACACGCCACAGCCATTAGGCCTGGCAGCGAGGGATCTCCCTCTGCGCTACAGACCCGACTTCAGAAATTAGGCCGAACGCCTCCCTGCTGCGGACTGCTAGTTAGGCCCTGTGAGAACACATTCATCACTATAAACATAAAGCCCCTCTACATGAAGATCCAGCCTCAATGAGCCTTCACTAGACAAACAGGCTGCACCCAGACTCCTCACCACTGGGAGAATCAATCAAACGGCACCCAGGCAGCCCCTGTTGTCTCAGCGCGAGGCTTGGTAAGCATGGACAGAGGCTTGAATGATGTCAAACATGGCGTGAAGCCCACCAACTCATTAGCCACAGGAACACAAACTGGCAGTGGAAACGTATACATCTTCCATCTGTGCAGCACACTCCTGTTAACATCATGTCCAGGCCCTAAGTCGACTTGCATAACAATCACTCTGCACAAAAGGGTTTATATCTGTTTGTCCTGTAGAGTGGAGTTGGGCCTGTGTGTGTTTGTACACAATCAGCAGTTGTTAGGTCGGCGACAGTTCAGCTAAGTACATGGAATTCCAACAAATGGTCACATTTCACTCCGATTGCTGCTGAAAGCTTCTGGTGACTCCTTGGTGGGACGATGAAGAGAAAAGTGGATTTTGGACAGTCTTTGCACTTCCAGATCCACGTGCATAGTCCTAAAACCTTACTCTCCTACACCACAAGAAAAATTCACAACAATCTCATGAAATTGGATTCTTAGTTAGGAAACTGCATGTGAATAAAT
Organism: Platichthys flesus; assembly: GCF_949316205.1. NCBI lineage: Eukaryota > Metazoa > Chordata > Actinopteri > Pleuronectiformes > Pleuronectidae > Platichthys > Platichthys flesus. The sequence continues at coordinate 14,815,480 of NC_084954.1, read as the reverse complement.
TAAATCATTCGATTTTCAAAAGGTTTTAGGAAGAAATCATAGGCCTTCTTAAAATTGGTTTATCCATTTATATAAGTAAGACTAGAAAAGCGTTTTTTTTTTGGCCTATGTCCCATCCTTTCAAGTTTCATGAAATTCAAGTCAGTAGTTTTTGTGCAATCATGCTGACAAGCCAACCAATCAGCCAAAGAACCGACCAACCTGTACAACCAACCAACAAATCCGCTGACCAATAACCAACCAACAAACTACCAAACTGACAGGGGTGAAAACAAAGCCTCTTTGGTGCTGGTAATAATATAGTATTATGTGCTCTGGGTCATGTGCCTCTGGTCAGGAAGTGGAGGAGGAACAGCGGATAAGAGAACATGAAGTCTCTGGATAATTTAAGCAGAATCACAGGCTCTTATCAAACCAAATCACAGCATCTAACAGTGGGGCATACCGAGGTGAAATTACTAGATGCTAATCAGGCTGATGGTGTTCAGTGATATGTTGAATTTCCCCTGTGGTGACACTGAGGCCAAAACCCTTTGCAACTTTGAAGATTAATATTGGCGATTACTTTGAAAGAGTCCCTGTGATTCACAAAGCCGGGTAACTTCAATAAAAGACAAAGAGGAGCTATTTAGAAAAACTCCGGCTGCGGCCCATCTGTGCTGCCTGATCCACTTGAAGACAGCAAGACACTCAGGGTGCAGCACTTAAAGGGCATGCACCTGTTCACACCTCATATTAGCAGGTAGATTAGTGTGTGAATTACTGTGCCAGTGAGGCCTGAGGATCTCAGGATGTTCCTCCTGATTGGCTGGCTGGAGGGCTCTTCACACCAGCACGCCCCTCCCCGTCCACCATTTATCTCTTTTCCTTTTTCCTGCTGTGAGGTTTTGTCTTGCGTAAACCAATGATGCTTTGACTCTGCTGAGGGAGGATTTCCTCAAGGCTACAGTCGGACACTCACGCACACACACACACACACAATTAGCCTTGCACTGGTAATCACTCAAGAACTGCTCAGACACAAAAACATGTTTGGCTTTTGTGCTGGGAGTGCCCGTTATGTGTTTATTCTCTGTCCAAGTGCAAAACAAACGGCAATATCAGAAGGACAACGACATTGAGTAACTCTGGATACAGTGACAGATGTGGTGAGGCCTTTGGTCCCTGCTGTTAGTACATGTGTCAAAGGTGGAGCTGCCCCGTTAGGATCAATACCGAGTATTGAACAAGCAGTTGTTTCTTGCTGTCCACCACAGTCCCTGAATGGTGGGAGGGAGCAATGTACTGCTGAATCCTGGCACACTGGCACACAGACAGCCATTGCACACATGGCCTCAGATCACCCTCAACATGATTTACGCACTACACATGTGTTGTGGAGCTGTAAATTACCCCCCCCCCCCCTCCAGAAGCAGATGAAGTCATGATGCAACCCTCCATCACACATCTTTATTCTGCTGTAGTGACACCTTGCAGGCATCACAGCATGATGCCGGTAACCAAAGTGTGTTGTTGGTTCTTTCGTAAGGGTAGAGGCGCGCTGACATGGCTGTGTTGTGCCAACAGTGCGGCACGAGGGCAGCTGGAAAGTTCCACAACAGACCACAGGCTCTTATTACCCTGACAACCGTAACGGCAGGAGCCCGAAATCCAAACTAATGTCAGCTGAAGTTAGGGAGGTCGAAACTGAGTGAAGACAGACGTCCAGGGCAATTTTCTACACTAGATAATATGTGACATATGTTTGAGAGCTTGAGCACAAGTCAGTTTTAATTTTAGGAAGAAAAGTGACACATGAACTTATATTAACTGAACTTTCTGTTTCATACAGATGTGCTCACACTTTTAACTGCACCCAACTATGAACATACAGGCAACATTTAATCCTCGAGTGCATTAATTCTCTCAGGACGTATTGGTAGAAAATGTCCCAAAAATAAAAGCTCCCATTTACATATGTTCTAGAAACAGTATTTCTGGATGACATGCTTAGATGCCTCCGATCTACTGCAAGCCCACATCAAAAGACCCATTGATTGGCCGGGACAGATTGAGGCATAGAGATCAACTGCGCTGTAAAGAAGAGTTAAACTGCCACGCATTTAACGGGGCAGCTTTCTGGACCAAAAGGTGCCATCTGTTTGCATTGTGGCTGAGTTCCTATTGCACTTGCCCATATTCAGGCCACACAACCCACTGACACTGGAGGCCAGAGACAGAGGAGCATGTGGTCTGATCAATCTCAGTGCCTCTAAACAGACTCATACAGCTTCTCCACCAGGGCAGTTCAAGGGCCGGCTGGGAGCCAGTGCTTTCTATCTCGAACCAGATTTTTTTCTGTCTTTCGGACAGTAATGGTGGCTCCGGAGTGGCACTTACTCGTTGGTGGTCTAGAAGAAGGCCTTACATAATGGCTGGGGAGCGGGATATTGTGAACAACTAGACCAACCAAAACTTTGTTGTACCCGTCATTTATTTAAAGAACCTTGAGCTTTTGCTACATACAGATTTTCTGCAGAGAACTACGTATAAAATTATGGATGCCAAAGCTGAGCAGCAGTTCTCCTTGTAGGAGATGCCCCCGACTCCTTATTGTGTGGTCATCCACTGAGGTCCAGCGTTCGAGCTTGTAAAGAGCCAGATGGCGACAGCAGGAGATGAATTGACTTAAGGGCAATTCATCGGATGTCACGTTACCTTTCCCAAATTTTTACTCCAAATCATCCTAAGTAAGCGAGGGAGCGAGTAAAACTCTCTCTTACGATGACAAGCGAATCTGGAATGCGACTTCACGTGGAATTAAACTTTGGTCAACTTTGACCCACAACATTCACCTGCATTCGAGTATATGTGGCTGTGCCCTTTGACCGATATCGAGCCAACAGTGTATGAGAAAAGGCAAAATAGTACAGGGAAGAAAAATAGAATAAAGGATCTATCTAGATGTGACAGTATAAAGCTCTTTGATATTTCTGTTTCAGGTTAATCATGTGATCTGGGTCACTGTTTAATCAAGTTAGTGTCCACCATATAAATGAACAGTAAATACATATTGACATTTAACAGGGAACAGTTTAATTACATGGTCTTTGATGCCCGGTACATTGATGAGGGACACAGATAATTCGCATGTGTTTTGGAAATGATTAGTATCAACAACGTGTGGACTGTATTTTGAGTAAATATGTAGTGAGTCAGTAGCTTACAAGTCCAGGATCAAACATAGACAAAACAGCAACAGCATTTTTAATGGATTAAATCAATAGTATGGAATTAATCGTATTTATCTAGCATTTTTGAAAAAAGTGTGATACATTTTATCTAGAGAACAAGCAAACAATTCCAAGTAGCCTCATATGAATAGCAACTTGCTTTATATTTCAGAGTCACTTTCATAGGCACTTTCGTACCTATGATGTCCTACGCAAGACTGCAGATGAAACTGTGGTGGGTCTGTTTCCAAGGCCGTGTTTATCCAAGAGCAAAAGAGCGCGTTATATTATTGTTTGCACGAGCCAAGAGCAGCTAACTCATACAGCTAAAATTAATTCAGGCTGTGGTTTCTGTGTATTTATATACACAAACATAACAGGAGCAATAAAATCAGGAGATAAACATTAAAGCTGCAGTTGCTTCTCCACGTTCCAGTCCAAGCATCGCTGCTGGTTTAGCTCAGTCCAGGGCTTTACAAGGACTTGCAACCTGAGCTGCAGTCGGAAACCTAAACCACGGCCCATCAAATATTAAAGTGTATGGATGTTTTGATGTGTATCAAGGAAAGGTTCAATACACTTCTCTCCACAAAGCAGATTGATGAGACTCTGAATATCAGATAAACCAGTAAGATGCCTTATATAAGTGAATTAATGTAATTTCTAATATGTGATCAGAGCAGGAATAATAGGGTTGAGTCACTGTACGAGGCTTCACTGATCCGCCACCATATCGGTGCGATTTCAATGGTGGGAACTCCGAATTGGATACAGCAGAGCCGTGAGATGTCTGGGCCTCTTACTCACACTGCTCCAGACTCAATGGTCTATTGTCTCTGCCCTAATGTGGAACCTCAAACCTATAAGTCAAAGGTAGGGGGTTAGAGATGAAGTCATCTCTGCAGGAGAGCCCTTCAGCCAGACACCTTCGCGGCCAGGGAACGGCTCCTGAATCCTGTTCCCTCACTGTAAATCCTCCCAGACATGTTGGCCTGCTGCAGCGGCGATAAAGGTAACAATGCCTGTGCCCAGCATATGGCTTTTGAATTTATTTGCACAGCAGCCTTTATATACTGCTTTGAGTTCATTTTTCTTTTCCCTCTTTGGAACAATTATACATGCACTTGAAAGGAGGAGAGAGTTTTCTCAACTGGCCCGGGTGGAAGTTAGTTCAACAAACACTGTTCCGCTACATGTGGGATACAATCTGCACTTTAATTTATACAAATGCGCTTTCAATTGAGGGTATTATGAGTTGTGATTTTAAATGAAGGGCCTGAACAGCTGGGTGCTTGCACTTGTTATGGTATTTCACTCAAGAATAATAAACAGTAATGTAAAGTGAAATAATGGTCCCTTTTCCTCCCTGTGTGTAACGTGAATGAATCTCTACATGTGTGTGTATGTTTATGTGTCAAAACTCACAAGCATTCCTAATGATAACATCCAATAAGTGTTTGTGAATATGAAAGAGATATGTAAAAATGATCTTTGGAAACACAATAACTTAAATATTTATTTCAAATCTTCACACTAAAAGACTTGGATGATCTTTTTAGGAAAAGGCGGGCTCCTCAGCTGATTTATGAGTAACACCATGTGTTTGCAACAATGTGACTCCATTATCATACAGCTGTGGAGTTATCTTTCCATCCTTTCTTTATCTAAAATAAACACAAGTAACAAGAGAGAAGGATGTAAAACCAGAAGCGTAAAAGGAGCACGGTGCGTCCTGGCGCGTAGAGACCCGCCGAGAAACTGTGATCCCTGATTTTCTTATTGTCCTAATTGATTTTATATTATTTTGATATTTAATGTCTATGGTAGCCAACAGCGAATTTACCAGCACGCGCCTCCTGTACGTATCAATTTATAATATTACAATAAATTGCTCTGCAGTTATAAATTAGTCAAGGAGTCATCTCTCCATTTATGTCTTTATCAAAATTAACACAAGAAACCAGAAAGAAGGTTGTAAAACCGGAAGAGTAAAAGGCGCACGATGCATCCAGGCGCGTAAAGACGCACTTGACTTTCCTACTCGTAGAATGTTTCCCTTACTGTTATAATCGATAATATTACAACGAATGAATGAATATCGTTTTACAGTATACTTTAGTTTTAGGGATTAACAAGCGCAGCAAATTGCGTTTTTTCTTCCGGACCAGTTGAATTAAAAACACGTTCTCCCCCAAACGTTATAATGACTGTTTATGCATGCTTCAAGCAAAAGGAAGGTGGAGAGGAGGGTGGGCGGTGTTTGCTGACCGACAGTGTCCGTACAATGACACCACACCGCGGTATATAAACTGGGAGGGACGTCAGACACCCTTCACTGCAGTCGCTATGCGCTGATGCTCCGCCACGCTCTCGCATCACCGTCGGCAGCACGAGCCTCGCATCGGCACATCAGCAAACTCAGAGCACGTCTGAGCGCCACGATGGATGGGCAACGTAAAGACCGCAGAATGACTCACTTGTGGATATTGACGTTACTGATACTTGTCTAACCTCTGAGCACTGGATAACTCAACTTTTTTTTTTTGCTGGATACGGATCGTGGAGCTGGCTCTTGTCCCGCAGGCTTTTGGAGGATTATATTTATTTTGCCATCACTCCGTTTTACGCCGTCACATTTGGAATAGGAGCGTTTTGTTTTTGTGGGAGGACTCACTGATTTTTTAGGATACGCACATCATACTCTAAAGGATGGCCGTTTGGTTCACCTCTATCCTCACAATAGTTTTATCATTATTTACTCAGGTATTATTTTATATTTATAACTTAATATGAATTATTTCGGAATATGATAAATGCTGCATTGCTTTAGTTTTGCTCACAATCCATATCTTTGTATAGGTTCTGGGATCAGGTGTGTTCGAGCTGGATCTCCATCACTTTCAGAATACTAAAGGTTTGCTGGCAAACGGACTCAGCTGCAGCATGAGCGGCTGCAGGACTTATTTCAGGGTTTGCTTGAAGAACTTTCAGAAGCCGGTGTCAACCGGACGCTACATATTCGGCCAAGCTGCCACACCTGTCCTGGGCACCGACTCCTTCAGCATCCGGCCGGACGCCAGGCTGCGTCTACCGCTCAACTTCACCTGGCCGGTAAGAGAGCACCAGCCCAGGCGCAGGGACGCATGGCTTCACACACAGAGACAAACATATGGAGATTAATCATAGCATAATATAAATGATAATGATAATATAAAAATTAATGATTAAGCAATAAGCTGAAGGAAATAACAATACGTCCTCGCAAGGTGAAGAAGTTCCACTGAAAACTCCTTATTCGACTAAAATACTGGATAGTCTATTTTTTCAAATTAACAAAAAACAACATGAGCCACAATTAATCTCAACGTCTATGTGTTACATCTCATAGAAATACATACTTATCAAAGCCAAATGTTGTATAGCAGACGAAACGTGGTTTATTGTGCTCCGGTGTTGTGCGTAAAAATCAGATGGCAGATTTAATTCTCATATATTCAAGTATTCAGTAATCAACTAACTTATTAATAACTTTTTAACTACGAATACAACTTATCTATATTTGTAAATATATATTAATTTAGGTTGATGTTTATTTCTTGACTTTTTCCCCGCAGGGTGCGTTCTCCCTAGTTATTGAAGCCTGGTATTCTCCTGCAGCGGACCAACCTGGAGGTGAGGACTAGTTGCACAACTCTCAGTCCACCAGTAGAGGGAGATATGCAGGATAAAGCCTATAGATTGCCTATCACACATTTTAATCTGTAGCCCTCAGTCAACGCATTTAAGTGCTGGCAAGTGCATCTGGCGTGTTCAGCGTCATGGATCCGTGTTTGTTAGGATGCTTTATGAGTCACACGACAATTCCTCCCAGTCACATCTGTCCAACACAATCACACTTCCCTTGTTTTATTTTTGGCCTGCATGGGAAAGTGTGCAGGCCCTAGTGAGAATGTGAAGCCCTGCCAAAAAATCCCATTGATAGCCCTTTCCTGGATCTTACACCTTTTTTTGTTTGGATGCTTCAGTGGGGGGGAAGTAATGGTCACAAGTGAAGAGAAGAGGACATTTCATGAGTTCCCACGCTGTTAGATTAATGAACTACAGCACTGATTTGAATTTATAACAGCATCTTCTTCCTATAATCATAACCTTTCTGTTGTTTTTCTTCTGAAGACCCCACCAACCCTGATTTCTTGATTGGCTCTTATGCCATCCAAAGACAGTTGGGAATAGGGCATGAGTGGTCCCAGGATGTGACCACTCACGGGTTGCAGACGGAGCTAAGGTACTCATACCGGTTCATCTGCAATGAACATTACTACGGGGACACTTGTTCCAAAATATGCACACCGAGAGACGACCATTTTGGCCACTACACCTGCAACCCTGACGGGCAAAAAGCCTGTCTGCCGGGATGGAAGGGAGCATACTGCCAAGAACGTAAGCAAGAGTCAAGACACACTTTGACCACTTTCTTTTCTTTTTTTGTGATAAAGAAGTTCAAGAGTCATGTTTTAGTCAAAGAGTCCACACTGCTGCTTCATGAAGTGAATTAGGCCTAAAATGAAACTGAAACACAATGACATCAATATAAATTACATTTTTTGTGCCTCTGATTCACATCAAAGCGACATATTTTGTAAATAAATTGTAAGCATCACATGTTAAGCTTCCTTTACAGTTTTATTGTCGTGACCTCAGGTGTTTGTCTTTAGAGCGGGCGTTCAATTGAAACACGCACGCGGAAGTGCACAGCTTTTGGCGCACTTTCTCTGCGGGCGCGCGCAGATTTAATCCGGGGCGGTGGTCGCGCAGCAGCACGCGCCGAGGTTAATCGCGGCATTATCGGTCGCCACGCGCCACTAAATTGCGGCCCTCCATTGTTGAGGCGGTGCAGAGTGGCAGCTGCACGCGGGGCTCGGACAGCCCATCGATAACAATGGGGCAGCTGTCCTGCTTTTTTGTATTTATCTGAAAACAAGCATCTGCTCCACAACCGAGCTGCCGTTTTAACACTAGATATGAACCCATGCAAAATCACTGGCACCTAAACACAGCGCAGAGCAGTAAATTATATTTGTCCAGTGATAAGGTCAGGTAACAGCAGGGTTTTATTTTATTGTGCAAAGACAAACATCACCAGGTGATAAAATCCTTATCGACTGCCTGTTGTAAAAGCAAAGTTCAAAATCTCCAGGTTTAAATAGCCATGTTGTTTTTTCCAGCAATCTGTCTTGATGGCTGCAATGAGAGGAGTGGAAACTGTACATTACCCGGAGAGTGCAAGTGAGTATTCTACTTTTTTTAATTAAGATTATTGAATATTCTGTCATGGAGGGATCCTCAACCATAACAACCAAAGATCAACATTTAAAATTACTAGGTCTTGAGAATATACTAAGAACATATAAACAAATATATAATATATTAATATTATTAATATTAGTTTATTGTTATTGGAGTTTACCTGTTTATCTGGTATGATTGCTGACAAAAAAACTTTAGTTTTACAGAATAAATTATGCATAAAAGATACATATTTATTTTATTATATTATAAGTTATATAAAATGTTTTTTTTCTTACTTTAAATTCCATATGCTTATTTTTCTTTCTTTTTATTTACAGTTATCGAAATAAAGCTTAGAATTAAACAAGCCTCACTTATACTTTTCTAATGAGTATTGCATATCATTTCCTTATTTTGTATTGAGTATTTATCGGTATTAACCAGTAAGAGCCTATGTTATCATGGATAAAATATACAACATGACCATGGGTGTGAGTCAGTGTATGTGTGTGTGTGTGAGCCTTCAGTCATGTTGAACTGTTTAATGTGTGAACAGGTGCAGAGAGGGCTGGCAGGGACTCTTTTGTGATGTGTGTAAACTCCATCCATCCTGTAAACATGGTACCTGTAAAGAACCGTGGCAGTGCACCTGCAAAGAAGGCTGGGGAGGCATCTTTTGTGACCAAGGTGGGTAACTATACTTTCTCTGAGCTGAAAAAAATGAAAGAAAGCTAACTAAGGAAACGGCGTGAAATGTTTGCACTCTAAATAAAAGCCTCATTATAGCCCCTCTGGTTCCTTCAGTGATGTTTCCACACATTTGTTTTCAGATCTGAACTACTGCACCCATCACAAACCCTGTGCCAACGGGGCCACGTGCATGAACACGGGCCATGGCAGCTACACCTGCACCTGCTTGCCAGGCTTCAACGGGGTCAACTGTGATTTCGAGGTCAGGGAGTGTCACGGCCAGCCCTGTCACAACGGAGGCCACTGCCTGGTGAGTGCGGATATCTCTCTCTCCTTTCCCACAACACAGGCTTTCCTGTTTTTGTTTTCGCTCCAGTATATCTGCTTGTCCAGGAGGATGCTATCGATTGTCAAGTCACTGGTTGACCCAGTTCACAGAGCGTGTTCTGAAAATAGATTACAGACTGAGGATAATGGGGTTTGTTTGGGGCAGTCTGGAACAGGATGCGATTAATAAAACATCTGAAAGGGAGCATTTTGATAAACTTTATATCCTTCTCCCTGCAGGACTCTGAGGACGGCTATAGGTGTGAATGCCAGCCGGGATTTGAAGGGACTCGTTGTGAGAACAAGATGCTGACCTGTGCCGACGCACCCTGCTTCCATAGTGGCAGGTGCAAAGAGAGGGATCATGGGAATAGCTACATTTGTGAGTGTCAAGCAGGATACACTGGACTCAACTGTGAGATGAAGGTGGATAAATGTACCGCACTGCAATGCGCCAACGGTAATACATCATTCCCTCTTCATGACAATTTTTTCTTGTCTCTATGATTATTTGTGTTAGAAATAATATATACGAGTATGGCGTCTACAATAACGTTTTGTTTTCAATAGGTGGACATTGTGTGACCCAAGGTAACCTCCGACTGTGCAGCTGCCGCTCAGGCTTCACAGGACCCCGCTGTGAGATCAACATCAACGATTGCGCCCGAAACCCCTGTGCAAACGGGTCCACCTGCATCGACCGCATTAACGACTACACCTGCAACTGCCCCCCGGGGTACACGGGCCGCCACTGCGACAAGCCCACAGACCGCTGTGCCTCTTGGCCCTGCTTGAATGGAGGGACCTGCACCACGGGAGCCACAGGCCCGCCAGCCTGCATCTGCCCTGTCCATTACAGCGGACCCCAGTGCCAGTCCAGCGATGTGCCTTTAGCCAACACCCCCAGCCCAAACATAGGCTGGAAGTCCAATGACAAGCTGAGCCTGGCAGCCATCAGTTTAGGAGCAGGCCTGGTGGCTGTTCTGGTGCTCGTCTGCATGGTCGTGGTGCTCATACGTCACATCAAGAAGCAGAGAACCAACGAGCGGAACTCAGAGACTATGAACAACCTCTCCAAGGTGGACTTTCAGAAAGACAACGTCATCTCTTCTCTAGACCTCAAGAATACTAATAAAATGATAGATCAGGAGGTGGACTGTCCCAGGGAAAAGTCGAATCACAAACACATCAACCACTACCACCTGGACTATAAAACCTCTATGGGGTACAAGGAAGAAATGTCCCTTCTGGACAAAGATGAAAACTGTGAAAAGACGAGAGAAGACAAAAAGCATCGGAGTAGAATGTACATGTGAGTGGAGACTCATTTTCATTTCAGTTGTGTTTTCTGGAATATGTATTTGTCATTGAATAGTAACGAAGTAACCGACACAAAGATTTGAAAATGTTGATGAAAGGAAAATCAATGTTCAGTGTAAGACACATACTCAATAACTGCTCTGATGTATCTTTACTTTACAGTGAAAGACCAGAGTGTAGAGTATCGACAATATCTTCTTCCAGAGACTCGATGTACCAGTCCGTCTTTGTAATAGCAGAGGAGAAAAACGAATGCATCATTGCAACTGAGGTAAGTTTTTTTTTCATAATTCATGTCATTCAGCTTGTGACCTGCATTGTTTTTGCTTGAGTGATTTTCACCTTTCATCTCATTTGTCTATCATCTCCTCTCTCAGGTATAATACATGGAAGACATTATATTATCATCCACGTTTGGAGTTCCTTTGGACTGTTTACACGTGTGGAGAGACTGGGATTTATTTAAATGAAAGTTGCTGCTCTTGAAAAAACTTGATAACTGGATGGAGCCGGTGTGCTCGTCGAATGCAATAGTACTAAAAGCCTCTAAGCTTTGTGAGAATGTAAAGACTGAAAAAAAAAAGACGACTGCAGGAAATAATCAGCAAATCTGACTTTTGGATGCGCCTTTGATGCGCCTTTGATGTTTTTCCACTCAAACCCTTGTCGGCTCCGTCCAAGTTTGTCCGAGGGCAACACACCGAGACGTTCATGCCTGCGTGTTGATTGAGAAGAAAAGGACTATATCTTCACGTGCTCCTCCCCACCTTGTTGCAGTAATCAGCAATCAATAAATCAACTTACTGCCAACGAGCCTGAGGAGGTAGCCAGCCTTTTCCATGTTTCTGTGGCCTGCAATGCGCTATGCAAACAAACTGGGGGGGGGGAGGGGGGGGGGGAATCAGCATTGTGCTAAATGAAAAAAGGGAAAAACAACTACTGAAAACGGTTCATTTTTGAAGAATAAGGTTATCAGTTTTCATTTTTTGTAAATCAAATCTCTTTTTTAAAAATAAAGATTGTATGAAGCCTAGATCAGAACGCCTTATACACATGTTGAAACAAAACATTGTGCCCCGCCTTATCTTGATTCCTTTGCACAGCAACGTGGAGATAAATGGAAGATCAAAAGATGCAATACGCTAAAGCGCCATGCAGAGAAAGTCATGATAGGGCCTTGTTTAACCTTATGCAAGATCACCCTTAGATAAAGACAAAGAAATACATGAAGTGACTATCGTACCAAGGACGCCTTCAGAGGAAATTACTGAACTAATAATGTTGTTTTGTAAGATTAGTATTCCATGAGTAATTTAAGATTATGAAGCACTGATCTCTCTCTATGTTTTATAAGATTGTTTTGTATATACTGTATATTTATATGTGGAGATTAGAAGTATGATTTGTACATCTGTTTTTAAGTGGATGTCCCCAAAAAGGTGAATTTATTTTTAAAGCGTCTGTTGGTGTTTTATTTTATTGTTATTATTTTTTGGTTTTGTTATATAAAAGAAGAAAACAATGAATACATATCTGGTACACTGCTTGTTTGTTGGTCTTCGGTGGTTGAGTGTACATGTGGTCAGATAGCTATCCTAATTTCAATGTTGGAATCATCTAGAAACCGTACATGTGTGTCAGCTGGTGTGGAAGTGGCTTCCACAGCGTCTATAGATGCAGTCGTATATACTGTATTCGGCCCGGTGGCAGTTCTAATGACTCCGTGCCTACTGCATGTCCTGTGTCAGTGTGATGTGAAATCAAATGTGCTAACAATCATTCAGTGGACAGTGTTGTAATTGGCCTGGAAATGTAAGGAAATACACACAAAAAAAAAAAGATATATATTTAAAAACAATCTGTATGTGAAAATGAAGAGTCTGTGTGATCTTTCTATTTTAAACTGCTTCTCGGAACATCTTTGAGTAACCGTAGTTTTTTCATACGCCAGAGAGGATGAGATATAATGTCTGGCGATAAGTGATCTGCCTTTTGGGGAATGGAGGGGGGGGGAGGGCATCTAGAGTTTTAACCAGTGAGAAAATCTGTGTATGCCCTTAAGATAAAGCATGAATGAGAGAGTCATAACAAACCAGCCAATCCCTGTCACTTTGAACACTGTGTTCTTTATTCACTTGACCCCTTCCAACTAATGTCCCGGGAAGAACGGAGCTATGTCTCTACCCTCCACATGGGGGCGGTGAGCTTTGGGTGGAAGTACTCCACTGTAAAATCTTAGCTCATCAAATATCAATGCACAGTGACTGTTCGACCGTCGCGGTCACACAGGTGGACTGGACACATCCATGCAGAACACAGACACCTAATGAGCTTACGGGAGAACAGATATAACAGTCCCTGCTATTAATAGGTAATGTGATTATACCTGCTGGACTATCACCGACTGTTTGACCCGAGGGATATAATATGTGCTCCCGCATTAATAAAAAGGAATAAGATGGTAATGAACTGGAAAATGAATGTTTGTTATGAGCTGGGCAGTAACTACTGTGCAATCTGCTGACTAAGGCATTTGATATTCATTTGTTTGGATCTACAGTGGGTTGCTTTCACTGCATGAAATAAGATAAGACAGGACTTTACCTGATTTCAAGATTATTGATTTTGCTCCAAAGTTTGAGTAACATAGGACAATTTATTTTAATTTTAAACATCAAAATACCTTTTTTAATGCTGAGTAAGAGGAAACCAGTGCCTGGATAAATAACAACACAGGTAAGTTCTTAAAAAATATACAAGAATAAAGTAAAACTACACTAAAATAGTAATGGAAAAAGTACTGCACAAGATAGTAAGTAATTATGGCAAATGGAAATTAATGTAAAGTTACGCATGCTATAAGATAATCCTTTAAATATCCCACAACCAGGAAATTTACTAGAATACTATACATAATTGTAGAAGTGATATTGCACATGAAATAAAACTGTAATATTGCACATGACAATTTATGAATTTCTTCGTTAAAACTTCTGTGAAACTTTTATGCACTAGAAGAAAGAAAGAAAGAAAGAAAGAAAGAAAGAAAGAAAGAAAGAAAGAAAGAAAGAAAGAAATAGAGCTGGTAAAAAGGGAGTTCAACATGAAATCTCTCCTCTACTTTCCCCCCCAAAAATTCCCAGCTTCATATGCTAATAATACCTCCCACTACTAAAACAACACTGATTGGTTCATCCGTTGTCTGAGCCCGCCTTTTGCGCAATTTCATTGGTCGAGACCGCCTCGCTCTGACGTCGTCTGAACAACAAATACACGTGTTATTGTAGCAGAAGGTACAGTCAGGAGAGAAACTCCTCTTATCCCTGCAGCTTTTGAACGGATCTGTGTCCGGTAACCGACTCTACCCTCTCTAAGAAACACTAAGAAAGGTGATTACAGACTGTGTGATGTGCTGGAATGTGTAGGGCAGTAGAAAGAAGAGTGGAAACACCAGAGAGCTGCTGTCTGTAATACACAGCCCACAATGAAGCCTCGGGACATCATGAAGGAGAAGAGCAGCCTGTGGATATTTGGATACGGATCCTTAGTGTGGAAACCTGGGTTTGCTTATAAAAGGAGCAGCATTGGTCACATTAAAGGATACAAGAGACGATTCTGGCATGGAGATGATTTCTACAGAGGGGACAAGACAAAGGTGAGATACATACTTCATTACCATTAAGTAATTATTTTCTGATTCAATGTGATTTTCCTTATTAGTTTTCTACTTGTCGTGTGTTGTTATGAAGTGAATCACTTGTTGCTGTTGTGTGATTTTCACTGTGTGTTTCCTTGTTGTCCACAGCCAGGCAGAGTGGTCACACTGGTGGAGGATGAGGAGGTAAGCATGAAGCTCTCAGTCTATTTTAATACCATGCACACGACATCAGGGCGTAGAAGTGAATTCTATCCATGTATATCCCGTCTGTAGCCTACTACATACTATTCTATTTATATTACCTTCTATACCATTATTCTTCTATGAAAAACCCCAGAGAAAGGGGATATTTCTTTAACCCCAGTCACTGGAGCTGATGAAGTTTTTGTTTTGAAAACTTCCTCGGTTCAAGAATGTCTATTTACTATAATAGCAAAGAGTTCCTTCATGAAAGCCAGTTTTTACTTTGGTGTGCCACATTAAGATTCTAGATCTAGATAGATAGATTAGATAGATCAGATGGATTAGACTGACACATCAGTGGAAAATTGGTTTCTGAAGAAACATACAAAATGTTTGATATACAATAGAGCTGGTCACCACGATTTACAAAAAGAGGGAATCGGTACCATTGAAATGATCACTTAGGTCATGAAACATTTTAGTCAAACCATAGCTATAAAAATTAATAATCAGTTTCGTTGAGTCTCAGTGATTCATCCATGCCTCTTTTATTTGTCGTTTTTTCTACAAGTGGTTGTTTGCTAAATATCTGCCTGAGGTGTTTGCAGAATACTCCGATGAGTTGTCCTACATTTTACTGTACACGCCTCCACTATTACCATTTCATCATTGTGTGCTCTCTATTGATCTCCTCTCTGTCTGTTCTCCCTGCAGGCTTGCACATGGGGCGTGGCCTACGAAGTCACTGACTCCCAGATTGAAGAATCCCTTCAGTACCTGAAAATGAGAGAGGTGGTGTTTGGCGGCTATGTAACACAGATGGTGGAGTTCATCCCCAAGGACAAAGGCCAGGCTCCACTGCTGGCCCTCGTCTACATCGCCACCTCCAACAACCCCATCTACCTGGGGCCGGCCTCGGACAAGGAGATCGCTGCCCAGATCACCGTCTGCAGGGGCAACACGGGCCACAACATCGAGTACCTGGTCCGGCTGGCCGAGTTCATGAGGCTGTCCTGCCCCGAGGTGGAGGATGAGCACCTCTTCTCCATCGAGGCAGCGGCTCTGAACATTTTCAGTGACTGTGGGGGGATCAAGCCCCCAGAACAGAAACCAATATTGTTGGGAGCCACATAGAAGAACTCCACAAGGCACTCCACAGTGTAAGAAATGGTTTCATACTGGGTTAAAGGGAAATTAGGTCCCACCAAACATGTTGAAGGGTGATCGGCGCTTGAAAACGGGAAACACCTGATTTGACATTTATATTCTCACTTTCAAATTTTTCTGCAGATAATTAAAAAATTTAAGTTACAAAGGTTAAATACACTACTGCATACTGTACACAGACTCCCATGTGATGCTTTTAAAAGTAAAAGATTACGTTCTAGGATTTACACCTTTGTTGTAAAAGGGCCTCTAATGCAATTTTGTGCATTATGTATGTGTATTTAAAATAAACGTTTTAATAAAAACTACCAAGAAATCTACTTGACGAATACGTGGTCTTGAATTTCCTTGGCTTGCACGTGAGCCTGAAGGAGTCTCTCGTACATCAGTGTTTGCAGCTGAACGCTCGATCGCATACGGACACACACTCGTCACATGTGAGTGATGTTCAGCTGGTTAATGGAAAACGCTCACTTTACCTATTAGATCTGTAAACTGAGCAGGCTGAGCAGCGTTGAGACGTCTTCTTTTGCACTTTCACTTTTCTAACACATATTTATTCTGGAGTCGCTGTTATTGAGTTCATGTCAGAACAGGGGAGAAATCCTTGCTTTGTGTGCTGACTGTCAACTGTAGAGTACAACCAGAGGCCTTGGAGGACTGCCCGCTCTACAGAGTCTATAGGGGCTTATAGCTGGGAGGTGGGGGTGCAGATAGCATTTCTTTTCGCCGTCTGAACTCCGATCACGTGGCAATAACATGCCCACATGCGTTTCCTCAGTGGATAAACAAGCCCACTTTTTTTATTAGCTGTACAGCTCTGTGCTCTAATTTCCTAGAAATCCGCTGAAAACTGGGTCAAAGGTATGTGGGAGCTGTAGAGCAGCAGAGAGGTGGAGGAACAAACAGTTCACATGTGCAGAGCATGTAATGCGGAGGGACGCACACAGAACTGTAACCTGTCATGATACAACTTAACAGAACAGTTTCCAGAGGTTCTTTGCTCACAGGCAGAAGACAAGCTGCCAACAGTGAGTCAACAACAAGGTTGGAAGTCTATGGCCTCTTGCAACACAGAAAGGTAACATGTGGTAAAGTGGCGTCACAAACACTCAGGTATTTTGATGACTCAGAACTCAGTGTGCTTTCTGCTTCCCAGTCCACAACCTGTCATCTGTTCTCTCCTTTCCTTTTGAACTGCTGACGTTGAATTCGCAATAAAGTACAATAGCACTCAGGAGAGCACATATCAACAGTCTTTCCTTAATTCAATCAAGCTGCGACTAATTTCTTGTGCACAAAAGGGAAAAAAAAAGTCATATCTCGCAATCTCAAAGACAGTGAAAAACTATTTCTGGATCCAACCTCTGATCTGGATATGCACCAAAGTTTAATGATTTCTTTCCTGATCCAATCCACGTCCTTCCTTCACGTTTCGTTGAAATCTTTCCAGTAGCTTTTGTGTAAATCAACAACAAACTAACAGACAGAGGTGACGACTTCTCCTGATGGCTATTTTTGATATATGACAGAGAAAGTGCTGCACATAGACCCCGTGCACACTTGGTATTAACGTGTGTTTTTTGTGATCTAATCTCAACGGCCCTGAGATCGAACAGGGAACCGATCATGCCATACCACATTCGGAGGTGGTGTGGGCCACATGTATCCACATTCTTTTAAATGTCCTGGCAATGTCCTGGAAGAACCTCCTCCTCAGCTGACGTCCTTTGCAATCTGAAATATGTGAACATGCCGTCATTCAAACTGTAGCACCAAGCAACAGCAACAGAAGCGATTTGCTCTGCCCTGAGTGCGTCGTCTGTGGTTTATTTATTTCTTCTTCTTCAACTTGCTCCTTCCCATCATGCATTGCATCTTTGTGAGCGGAAAAGATTAACTTGTATATTTGTATATAGTTCGGGGGAAGTGAGATCCTATAAAAATACGGAGCATTTATATTTTTAGGTAGTTTAATTGATCTTCTGTTCATTTAATCAGCCTTTATTCTGCCCCCATACTTCACCGTCACATACCAACCACACCAAAGCTCAAATTATTGGTATAAGTCAACGTGATATAAAGACACAAATTCAGGGCCTTACTAAATGTTGTCAAACAAAGTCAAAAGTCCCACGGTCTGGAGGAAACCCCATCTGCTGCTCTATAAAAAGCCTCTTCTCATGTGTTAATGGGGTTGCTATTAGCATTTATCTCTTCATCTATTTTGAGGGAACTCTTTATGATCTACATCTCACTCTGGCACCTCTCATTAGGGCTCTAACAATAAAGGCAAGTCAATCAATACATGCCCCTTACCTCACTGTTGGGATCCTTGTGGGGGATGCAGAGAGGGTATGAGACCCCTGGGTCTACCAAGAAAGATACTTTCTCACAACGCATGTGTCTGATTTTGTGTCTGAATTTATGTGCATCCTCACCAAATATGCTATAAAACCCGTCCAAAATCATATGTAGAACCATGTGAAATCTAATATAAAATCTCATTATGTTTGCTAACAACACATAGACATGGATAGACTGTGATCCCTGTGCACTTTGAACCCCTAATCAATATCTATACCGCTCCTGAGGCCCCTTGCACTCCAGGAAAAGATGTCAGTCATTACCTTCTCAACAGGAACACAGATTATGAGGAACACACACTACATGCCGCAAAGTGGGGGCGGAGGTCATGTCCTCAGGATGTGGGATTGCCCTATCAGCACCCAGAGCAGTGGCCACACACTCCAGAAACAATAACGCTGATAATGCATTTCGAAGCCCCCACGCACCTACATGCTAATGCGTACCCGGCCCGAACCCTGACCCTTGACCGTGGCTAGGCCAGTGCGGGGCTGAAGGTCACCCTGGAAGTGTGTTAAAGAGAAAGTGATTGGGCCGCTGATGGAGGCCGTCCACTTTAAAGCCCTAAAGCCCCCTCAGAGAGAGGGAACAGCTCCGTCCGCAGAGGGTCACCTCACCCCTCTCTGTGGACATGAGTGCTGTGCGGTCATGGAGGCCACTTACACTGCTCATTAATGAGGCACAAACAATGGCTAAAGATTTGGCAGTAAAGCACATGCTTTCTTTCTTTCAAGCCTCTATCAATCCACGAAGCAGAAACTGAAAGTAAAGCTCCAGATGTTTTATATTTTATTAAAGGAACAGGTTTCAGAGGAGTCAGATCAAAAGACTGAATCTGGTTTCTTGCTGAGACATGAGATGCTCGTCTTGTTTCAGTGATGCAGAAGGGAAATCACACAGCTCTGACTCCATCATCTTAAATGACAAACACTATTCTTTAATCAATTCATCATCAACTGTGGCTAATGTGAAAACTGTTTCTTCTCGTCCAAACAGAAACATGACTCACGTCCACTGGATCTTTTAATTCAATCTGTTCGGAGCTGAAACCAGGCCTGACAAAATTACAGCTCCAGCCAGAGAGCTGCCTCCTGCTTCATTTACATCTTCTATCCCTGAGGAATGACACTTTGGCTGCTCTTAATTTCATTTCCCTAATCTCATTTACACTCCAACCCACCGCAGCTGCCCCAGCCTGGTGGAGGGGTGTCAGGCTCTTGTGAGATCATCTGTGGCTGAACTATTTTCACCTCCACCAACTTGAAACGCTACAAGCTCGAGTGTCATTTAATGTAAAGCCTGAAGGTGCAGTAGTGATCAAGTAGTGGCATCAGAGAGACATTTGTAACTGTCATTAACAAGCCAGGTGCAGGTTCAGTTTAACTTCTCTGTGTAAACCACCCGACAGATGTAAGTAAGGATATAAATTGATTATCATCACAGCAGAACAGGCAAAAAAAAAAATCCCACCCCTGTTCGCTGGCATCAGTTCATCATGCTGAGACTACTGCAGCTCAGGGATTCTTTCATTCCACTTCAGTCAGGACAGAGTTCGCCAAAAAGTATTTGATTTCACGGCATCTA
This sequence comes from Platichthys flesus, assembly GCF_949316205.1. Taxonomy (NCBI): domain Eukaryota; kingdom Metazoa; phylum Chordata; class Actinopteri; order Pleuronectiformes; family Pleuronectidae; genus Platichthys; species Platichthys flesus. Next base: position 14,795,683 of record NC_084954.1, on the reverse strand, counting down.
TTGCACTTCGGTCCATCCTGGGGAGAGAGGTCCCTCACATGTGCCTCTCTCTGAGGTTCCCAAGAAGTGTTTCCCCTGTTAAAAGTTTTTTTTGGGGTAGTTTATCTTTACTCTTGAAGGTTAAGAGAGGATGTCGCACCTTTCTAAGCTCTATGAGACAAATAATGTGAATATGGGCTTTACAAATAACTGCTCTGGAACCTACCTGCCCTTCCACGAGCCTTCATGGAAAGTGAGGCAGGGGGAGCAGCAGCTGAAAAACCGGGCACAGAACAGATCAGGGACCAGTGTCAACACATGACAATGGTAAGGTTGGTTTCCGGATGAAAAGGAGGTGCAGGGTGGAGGTGGGTTGTGAAGTGACTTGCAGCGGAGGCAAGAAGAGTTGACAGGGTTCTAACACTGTGCTCAATTAAAACCTTTGCTGTAATGCATGGATGAAAATTATAATGACATTCACAAAGTAACAGCATTTTTTTAATTAAGGCTATAATGCAAGATTAATGGTTATGTCTGGAATAAATTATCAATACCTACTTGTAAGCATAAACCTATTACTTTGAGTCTTGCAGGTAATAGGAATTCATGATATAAACAAAGTTTACCTTAAAAAACTGTTATGATACATGCAAAAGCAAAAAAAACAGAGCAAACACTGATGGTATATTGATAAATGTATTCTGTGTTGTTTGGACATGACCTGATTGTTGTCATCATGGAAATTGTTAGTAGCCATGTATCGTACGGTGTGACATACACTAATAAGACGGGAATTCCCGGTTGCATGCTTTCTGCTTTGTTTGCTGAAGAGTCGTCTCACTCTGGAGGATCTTCCTGTTGTGACAGATTTAACCTGGGTGTTGAAATCTTCCCAGGCGGCTGTTGTGTTGTTTGAAATTAATATGTGACACAATATGAACCAAACCTGTAATTAAAATCATATACGTTTTTGACAGTGGAGACGGTGGAAGGAGTGGTGACATGGTGTGGAGATGGCGAGCGCCTTTTTTCGTGTTGGCTACATGATTATCACATGTTGTTGAGCCAAATCAACCTGATGTGGTGTTAACTTTGTGACAGTCGGGGGAAGCAGGTGTCAGTGCCAGTGGCAACACCTGAGGATTTTAACCATTTTTCAACATCCCTAAACACGTTTAGGTCCATTTTGTTAATCTACTGTGTGTCCTTCACCTCTTTCAGTTTAGCCAACAACCCACAAGAAAAGCTTGTTGATTTTAGTCCATTTGGATTTCCTCCTGTGTCACATGTATAAATCAAAGGTAAACAGTCAAACACAGTAGCTCAGCCGCACTGCTACACTGGGGGCAGGGTGTGTGTGTATTTGTGGTGTTAAGGGTATCGGTGGCAGTGTGTTGTAATCACACTGTGCTGAGTGGAGCGTGCGCTTGTTTTGGTCAAAAACAACACACTGAGTTTGTGTAGCACAATGAACCGCACCATGATTCGACGGCTCACTGAGTACATCTTTAACATATGTACTGCTCACTGTTTTTTTGAAAACATGCAAAAAAAATAAAATCATTGCACAATATCCCCCCGCCCCCCACTCAGGCCCACACCAGAACTGGCGTGAGACATAGACAGCTGCTGAACATATGAGAGTGAACGCTGGCGAGCAACTGGGACGTCATGAAACCAAACTGGAACAAGAAGAGGTGGGTGTTATTAAGGTGTTTTCTCATTATTTGGGTTCACACTGACCGATATGAAGTACATCTAGAAATAATGATTCCAACGTCAGTTTTTTACTTTAAATATCTTAATGTCTGACCACATTAAAAGTGTGGAAAAATATATAAGTGGAAATATTTTCCTCAGCCACTAGTTCTGCTTGCAATTTTAAGGATGTGAAAATCCTTTTGTTTAAAAAGCAAGTACCATTATGGATGGATATATGTGAGCTAATAATCAACAAATGTATCTAGTACTACATAAATGTATATAATATACGATCCAAGTACATTAATGTACATTGTGTACATGTACATCTCTGAGCTCCAGAGGTCCTTTGAAAATCTGTCGTATTTGATCACAACTGAGTCTGGAGCGTCTCAGAAGAAAAGTATTGAAGCGTGGTTTTCTGTGGCAGACAAAAAAAAACCCATCTGTTTCAAATCATGGTTTTGAGCAAAATCAAGAAAAGTCACCAGGTGTGAAGGTGATCAAAACAAGCATGTTTACTGGGCTACTAGAGGGAACTCGGTGTTCCAGTTTTTAACCCATTAGAGCATTGAGGTTAATGGTTCAGTGTGTAGGATTTAGTGGCATCTAGTGGTTAGGTTACTTGCTGTAAATATGTGAATACCTACAACCTCCCCCTCCCACTCTAAGTGTATAGGAGAGTGTTCATTGGTCTTCAGGTAATATAAAAAGTCAAAAGGTCCTCTCTAGACCCAGTGTTTGGTTTGTCTGCTATGGGCTACTGTAGAAACATGGTGTTCTGATGTGGAGGGCTATGTAGACACTGGTCTAAATATAAAGGGCTCATTCTAAGGTAACAAAAACACAACGTCCCTTTGTTCCAAGTGATTAAACACTGATTAAAAATATCATTACGAATATTATAGTCCATTTCTGATAATAGATCCCAGTAAATCCTGCACACTGGACCTTTAAGATGATTAATTTCACTCACCGATTATTTTATTTTCTGTGATAATATGGACCTTTGGCCTCTTACATCTGCTCTCAGTGAAATCTGGGCCTGTGGGGAGGTAGCGCTGATGATGGATATGGCTCCAGCCCCCCCTGTTGGCAGACACGAGCTACATTAGAGCAGCACACACAACTTAGATGTTAAAATTGGGTATACTTGAACAATCACGTCCACTGGATCTTAACAAGACCTTCTGCTCCGTGAGTCCTTTTCTTACTTGACACCATGGGAACTCCAGGCTCTCAGGTACTCTGATTGACTTTCTTAGCCTGAATCAAAAGACCCTGGAGGTTTCCTGCCATTTTTCTCTGGAGTGTTTTCTCTCAAGGAACAGGAAAGCCAGCTCTGTTTCCCACACACTCACAGAGGTTCAATATCAATGACGTTTTATTGCGGCCCACAATCGAGCAGCTGCACAGGCATTGTGACGGCGACACACTAACAAAGCTGCGGTCTTCAGAGGAGCCTTCTCATCACTGATGCAATTTACCAGAAACAGTTTTTTATCTACCCACTCCCGTTCTCTGGGACTTCTCTGTTTCAATCAGGCTCCATAATCCATTAATCAACAATCGCATCGACATGACTGTGTAGGCGTTCCTCTAAAATGTTGGTCAACAAACAAACTCCACACAACATCTTTAACAGCCAGCATGAGTCAAATGTTGTGGAATGATGTTTTGTGCTTGTTTGGATAGTTTTATCCCTTTGAAAAGATCAGGTTCTCATGTTAATCAGCCAATTGCGAGAGAGTTTCCTGTTTGAAGAGATTCTAATCGTGCTCTGCGAGTACATAAGCTGCTGTGTGGATTGATGTGGAGCCAATTGAAACTAAAACGAGAAGAAAACACAGATGCTTCAAAGGCCCAAGGGTGAGATGCCTGTTGATATTGTTATCAGCTCCCTGTAATGCAACGGATCAAACATTCAGATGTTGAGTTTCTGATGTCTCCACGGGAATATTATTTTGTCTTCAACAGCTTCTACAGTTGTTGTTATTTGTTGTAAATTTTTCACGCAAATCTAATTTAACCTATTATCTGTGCGATCACACCTGATCCACTTAGAAACAACGGACATCAGATTTTTGGGTCATAAACTCTAGTGTGTAACAAACCTGTGAAATTCGAGACTTCATCAGCCACAGGTGACAGTCCTGATGATAAAAGGTGTTTGAGTTCACTTTGCCCTGCTCTTGAGCTCAACAGAAAACTTAAACACAGATTCAGTGATGTTATTACTGCAAACATAGTCATGCAGGTTACACTGGGTTAGATATGGAAATATATACAAATTCACCCATAACATCTTAAACAATAGATTCCCTAACATTTGACCTACTGTGGGAATTGAGCTTTGCAAGATGACTTTCACACTTTGCTGATTATTATTCAGTTGTTTAATTTAACTGTGATCATTGTAAGGTTATTGATAAAAGATTCTTTTTTTCTCCTTTTGTTGAGAGCTATAGGAGAAGATAGATAACCATGTCGTTCTTGTACAGTAACGAAGCTGAAGAAGTTTAGATTAAACCAGAGGATTTAACAAGTCTGTTATGCTTTAGTCTTGCAAATAGGTGGTTTCTTTTTAGATCCTCAGACAAAGACACGCTAGTTATTTCCCCATTTCCATTCCTTATCGTATGCTAACCTCATTTGCCCCTGGCTGTCACATCGTATTTACAGTAAAAAACACCTGTATATAAAGATGGACGATATGATGGCTCCAAAAGAAAGTGAAGCCTAAACATCTCAATCGCCCCCTGGTGGCTGGCTGCAAAATGAAGGCAAACGTTTTCTCAAAGAGGGTTTTTGTCATTTTAGGTAGTTTTTATCACACTGATGTAGGTTCAGTTGTTAATTCATCTGGTAAATTTGGTTTCCTGCATAGACTCCAAAAGACCAGTTCAAGATGGGAGCAGCAATATCCCAGGATATTTGTGCTTAATTTTGTATAAAGAGAGGAGGAGGAGATGCGTTCTTCATCCTTATTTACAATCTACGTGAGAGTAGTATTAATTCTCCTCTAATTCAAATTGTCTCAAATTATTCCCTGAAATACAAATGAAGTTTGATGCAATTGCCTGAATATCATTTTGTTCATGTCAATGCTATATATAACCATCTTTTGTATCACTATTACGCAAAAAACATACAATACAATTTCATTGTCATACAGCTACATTCTGTAACTACGTGTGCAAAATAACAAAAAGAGCCAATGACAACAAGGTGCTTTTTAATCATAGTAATAATTATCAAATAATACAAATTATTAATTTGTATTATAATGTTCAATGTGTCGTAAGTCTATGGTTAAATCAAACAATTATATATTCAAATGTGAATTCCTGTTCTCAGCACCAAGCAGAAGTGTTCCTGTCCGGCAGTTTTGGAGCGAGGGTGACGTGGATCCCATTAGAAGGACTGACCTCCTGCGACGCGCATCGGAGGGTATGGGGAGATAAGCGCGTCGCTCCTGGACCCCTGCCAGGGTTTAATGGAGCAGTAGTAAATGAATTGACGGAGATGCTTGATGACCAACAACGACCCAAAACACTCAGGCTTTACTTAAAAACTGGGACAGGCTGATTTACCCTAAGCTGTTTCAGATCCAAACGATTCTATACCGGTTATGAAATTAATTCAGATTAACTGCAAATGCACTGATCAAAACAAAATAAAAAGGCAAGGAAGCATATCCTGATTCACACATCGCAATGTATTCACAGTCTCAGTTTATGCTTTCCTGCAATAAGCGCTGGCTACAAGTCAAGAATGTGAACAACAGGGGTCCGATAAGAGGTAGGGCAGAGGGGTGGGGGGTGAGCCACAGATCTGAATTCCCATGAATCACTTGGTGCAGTGACCATTAGGTGCTAGAATTCGAGTTGACCCGGGAAGAGGCTGTATCCTGGCACTAATGAATCGGAGAGCGACATGGATGACCCTCACATCGCCAAATCCAACAACACAAGCTAGTTCTCTCTGTAAAGTGAGTATCATGAGGGTGAATAGGAATCGAGTCCCGGACTGAAAAAGCTAAACAGATATTGGAGGGATTACAGACATTCATGTTCCTCGGAGGATGATCCCCTGACTCGACCTACACAACTATTGGTAGTTGTGGGTGTTTTACTAATGCTACAGCCTCAGATCCGCTATCTTTGCTGTACACATTGTTAAACATGAAATTGTTAAAGAATAAATATGTTACATTTCCTAAATGATGTGTCTAAAATTCACTAGACCTATGTTTTATATTATGTGGACTTGTGTACTAACATTATCCAAATTCTCGTTATCGCCCCAGTTTTATTTAGGGTCATTATTTACTTTCGTCATATCTGCTTCTGCTAAAGAAATTAAAGGACTTAAAACACAAATTTCAAACAACATAAGACAAAGGAAAAATCCACTGCTAGCCAGTTAGCCGCTACTAGCCAGTTAGCCAGTCAGCTTATTTCTCCTTCTGCTGTTTGTATTAGTCGTGTGTAAGGATCACGATTGTTCAGTGCAACAAGCTCTGTCACTGAAGCTCTCGTAATAAATAAACCCAAGAAGATTATGTGACAAGAAATGTTGGGGAAGACAACAACTCCCATGATTTCACTCCACTTCACAACATCATCAAACTAGGTGACCACTAGAGGCTTGAGTCACATATTGTACATTCAATTTTGTGGCACATGTGCCCCATAAATAAAGAGGTTAAAAATGTTATTCTGTGCCTCAAAGGCAACAGCAGAACGGCATCGATGAACACAAGGCTTCGAGTTAATCCATCGTTGTCTATGATTTGTGTCAAAATCAGGCAAGCAGGTCAGAACCTCTGACCCCGGGTTCCAAACAGTGTCGGAAAGATTATGTTCAGTATACTGTATGAACAGCAAGTGACCCAGCGTGACCCTGCCATGACACTCAAGTAACATCTAGGAACTAAAGGAGAGGGAGAGCTTTTCCATTATGTGGGGTCTCAGTTCATCACACTGCAGCCGAACCCAGTCTAATCCGCACCACTTAAGAGCCTCTGCAGTATCTACTTAAAGGGACATTATGCAGGAAATGTTATGCAAATGGATGTTGATCGCCTCATCCCTGCGTCAGCCACTTGTTTTGTGGCCTGTCTGCAGTGTGCCTTGCTGATCGCTGGCTTAGGGAGGAGCATAATCTTTTAACACCTATCTGACAGATTTGTCTATTGTTGTCAGATTAGACATGAGCCTGAAACTTCAGTCGGCTGCTGCATATTTTCTTTCTAACAAGCAGAGCAATGCTTCAGGGAGACACGGGGGGGCTGCGATGTTTGAGTTTACCATAGTGCATCTTTGCATAAATTAGTAGGAGTCAGTCCAGATGAGTGGGGTGATTTCTTTGTTGGTACATTGGGGGGTCTCCTAATCTGTACACATTGAGAGACCCTTACTAAGCAGATTACCTCTATAAATCTATGTCAGGATGCATTTCTGCATGTCTAGTCATGCCAAGAGGGACAGCGTGAGAATGCAGGCCCAAAACATGTTTACAGCACGAGATACACATCCTGATCTACTGTAAGCACCGTGCCACAATTAAAGTCGTCGTCGCGGCGCTGACATCTGCTGCACAGGTTGAGGTACATGCAGATAAGTTAAAAGCATTGGCTTTCAATGCCTGTATCTTCATTTGTGTCACAGAAGAGAAGTTTGCTGCTTGATCTTTGCTGATAAAAGAAGCCATTTCAGGAAAAGAATCGCTGCGTGTTGAGATATTTAGAGACCGTTTCCTGTGTTTGACATTTACCTTGGATTAAGGAACAGCATTGTGACTCACAGCTGTCAGAGGTGCAGCATGGGAGCAGAGCTGGCAACACGACGTGTGTTTGTGGGTAGGGTAGGGTGGTGGGGACCAGATGTTGCCCCCCCCCCCCCCCCCCCCCCCACGATTGGGAATAAATTCTATCACTCACACTGCAGGTGGTGGGAAAAAAGGAGGGAGGAGAAAGAGGAGAAAGAGGAGAAGAGAAGGAGTGAGTGAGAAATAACGGCAAACAGGAAGCAGGGACCTTACAACACAATGCTCGCAGAGTTTCCTGCAGGCTCAGACAGATAAGGACCAACACTTTGTTTAAAGCTGCGTTTTCACCAGCAAATGTTTCCCACTCTCTAAAAGCACTTCTTAAGATGCTTGAACAATTCTTCTGTACCACAGCTGGGACATTGTGAGTTATTGAATTTGGACAAATAATAACAAAATCCTTCACGATGCCTCAACATTTTATAAGCAGACCAGTTTGATAAAAGGAAAATACACTAAGAAAGACCACGGCCGTTATCACAATGTGGGGCCCTCTTCATAGGAGACGTGGCCTGGGAGAAACACACTGTGATGAAGGTGTGAAGGCTCGATCACAAACAATTATCACCTCCAGTATCGTCACTTGCACATTTCTTAACACTAAACATGAATCCTGGAGATGTGCATCTGAAACTATTTCATTAAAAGAGACAGTACAACATGAGGTGTTGGAACTTGGATCAAAACTTTTGATGCTGCTATTATTTCTATAACTATATTGCTTTAGTTCTTAGTGCTCGTATTAATAATGGCATTGCAGTGCAATCTGTCTGAAAAGATAGGATGAGACTAAATAAATAAGATAAATAACTCTTACAGTCCTACAATAGGGAATAGGAAAGCAAAACATCAGTAAATGTAAAAAACAAGTAAATATGGGATGTAAACATTAAAAATAATTAAAAAACAGCAATAATGTAAACTATAAATACAATGTAAATGGGATATATATACAGTGTAACCATGACTGCATAGAGAAGAAACTGAAATTGCACAGATAAATGGGTGTTAGTTGTGTATTTATGAACCCGGTCACCCTGTGAGAGACAGGATGAAACATGGCACATGAAGTTTCTGCTGGTGACAGCCTAACAATGCCCCCCTCAGCTGTGCCCTTTGCCCTTTCACCCAGGAGAGTAGAGCTGCACTTTATGTGCGCAACACGTGGCAACCATGTACGGAAAAATCGAATATTTCTGTGACAATAAGTTAATTAAATGTGAAGCTTATGGAGCATGAACCAGAAAACTGGAAACTAACTTTGTGTCTGAACGACAGTGACGTCTCGACCACTTCCTGCCTGTTTCACTCCTCAAACGTGCACAAGAAGAAACTTGGAGCAGGGACCGGATGAAGCACAAGGTGGAAACAACCTGCAAATGTAGATGCTGGAGCAATACTCACATCTACTGGTCAACTGCGGCACTGCATACAAATGTGACAATTCCGTGCAGGTCTGAATAGTGCTGGGCAATAAAACAATATCAACGATGGTCACAATTAAATAAATATAATAATATAAATACAACAAAAATACAATTTATAGTGAAATAAATGATGTTTTTATGTTTTGTTTTATGGTTTTCACTGAAATGAACGAAATAAAAATAATTCAAACTGATATGATTCTTTCAAATTGTGTAAGCCCAGTGAGGAGGTACAACACATACTTGATCTACCTTAGGTTTGTCATTCTCTGCTCTTAAAGTTTAAATAGTTTAAAACAACTTCACTCAGTAGCAAAAAACAGTCTTGGCCATATTGCCTATAACAATATCTTAAAGATTGGAAATTCACAAAGATTGTTAAACTGGGCTGTACTTCGTGAGATTATATTATTTGGGCTCCAGACGGAATCATCGCTTCATACAATATCCTAATGTGGGATATATATTTTTAAGAAAACCACACTTTCAGCTCTCATTTGTGGTTTATTCATGTAAAGTTACAGTTATACACTTACACACTGTCAATGTAGGCTGTGAATGTTGGGCCTATAAAGAAAATCCACAGTATCCTTCATGATACTGAACTGTTTTGTGAGGTCAGAGGAGCTGACTTCCACCAGTGGTCAGCTCCTCTCGGTGGGAGTGACCATGTAAATCTGCATCAAAGGGAAACAGTCACAGAGCTGGGTGGGGGGGGACCCCTCATCTGATTGGACGCCATTGTTCTTTCAAATCGAGGTGTCCTCCAGCCTTTATTGTCACCAACAGATCCTTGGGGGGTAGAAGACATCTTTTACAGTAACAGTGCACTGCCGCATGGAGCTGCTGGGGTAATGGAGGAATAACACGGGGGAAACATGGCAGAGGCCTGTCAGAGACGTGATAAACCCACCAAGCTGAGGGAAGAGCTGAGCTGCATGCTGGTCGGTGATGGAGCTGTGGGGAAGACCAGCATGATCATCAGCTACATCTTCAATGGATACCGCAGCGAGTACAGGCAAACCGCCTTTGATGTTTTTACTGGTAAGTCAATGTTATTTTTTTCTATTAAGGACATCACCAAATACTTGTCATACTTCTTATACTTATTTCTGTTTGACCTCCAGGTTTGGTTCATGTGAACGGCCTCCCAACTCGGATCAAACTGATAGATACAGCAGGACAGGTACATGCTCCACTCCACATCATGATTTATTTGCCACTTAGGTTTTACCACACTTATCCTCCTCTCCCATCATTTGAATTGCCAGGAGGAGTTTGGACATCTACGTTCTCTGTGCTACGCCCATGTGGACGTCTTCATCCTCTGCTTCAGCCTGGTCAACCCCGTCTCCTTCGAAAACATCACATCCAAATGGATCCCGCAGATCCGGGCCGGCAACCCAACCTCTCCTATAGTCCTGGTTGGAACTCAGTCCGACCTCAGCCACAATGTGGACGTACTTATTCATCTGCACCAGCGGAGCACCAAACCAGTGCACTGCAGCCGGGCCAGAAGGCTGGCACGCAGGATCAGAGCTCACGACTACGTGGAGTGTTCAGCTCTGACACAAAACAACCTCAAACATGTGTTTGACTGTGCTGTATCTGCTGCCATTCAGCACAAGCACACTGGCACTATACCTAAAAAGATCAGCCTAATTAAACGTTCAAAGCTTTTTTCTGTTTGGAGGAAGATCTTTGGATACTTCTGAATCAAAGAGTGATTTGAATTTTCTCAGTGTCTTTTCAGTCATGACAAACTATGCTTTTTTTCTGATGATAATTATATTTCTTTGCAAAAAGAGGATTCTGCACTAAAAGAAAAGGACTTAAACTGTGCACTGACACCCATGCTTCGGGTCCTGCAAGAAATGTGATTATCAGTGGGCTCTTTCCCCCTTGACTCTTTGTGTTTTGTCTATGTTGTTCATATTTTTGTGTGAGTATGTGAGTTTTGTATTAAATGCACTACAGTGTTACAACAATTTCCTCTTCAGTTTCTGTTTTTTTCAATCAGAGTTTTAAAAGTGTCTGTAGATTTAAAACACTTTGTCTGGAGATCCTTCTGTAGCGGATACTGTCAGTGAGGAAATGGAGGGAAAACACAACGTGAGATTTGGGACAAATGGTCACCTGCTGCTGCTTTGAAGTGCTACTTTGCAAAACAAAAGCCGCTTAAATCTGGCCTCTGATTGAAAGCTCATGCTGAGGCATGCTTCCAACAATTACTTTCAAAACACCCACCCACGTGGAAAGTCCTATTTAGGCACAACTGTGATAAAATACTTTTAATAATTACAGTAATTAAGGTTTGCTCAAGATGATTGTGATTCCAGAGAAACTGTATCACACAACTCACACCACAAGAGGTAGCTAGAATAGGTTTCTCGTTTTTATATTTTCTGTGGATTCATGTTTACAGCTTTTCAATAAAGAAATATGAAATCCTGACAAAAATCATAAAGACAATAAGGAAGTAATGACAAAGGGTAAAGTAATCTTGACTTAATATGGCACTGACTATGTGCAGCACACAATATGCATTATATCATATAAAATGTTAACTTTTGAAGTTAATTTAAATATGCAATACAATTTCTAAAATGATATCCTGTCACACTGTATTTTTTACATTTCCTTGTGTTTATAGAAATTGATAGATGGATGTAGTTTATTGCTCCCTGGAAAAGGGTTAGGGTTATTCATTTAATCTATGTTTCTTTACTGTCCTCTTTTCTGCTGTAACACTGCAAATTTCACAAAAGTGATTAATGACATTGTAATTGTCAAGGTTTTATTGTGGATCAGTCAAGCACCTTTTTTTTTTCAGCATCACTTTAACATTGAGGTGTTCTTTGACCATCTTGGTTTTCATTTACAAATAAGCATGAGAGTGAGATTCCTCTTAAGTTTTATTAATTTTATTTTAAATAGATATTTATACTATTTTTAAAATCATTTGTAGATAGAAGCTTGTTGAGTACATTTGTATTTTTCTTTTATAAATCTTGATTTGTCTGTGTTGAAAATTAAGTATTTCCATTTTGTGCTTCAGATATTTATTCATTATACTATATTACTTTTATTGATTCAATAGGGGCAATGTACTTAACAAACAAGGGAAGTGTGATGTTCGTTTCTGCGCAGGAAGTTAATAAAAAAAAAATATGAAAAGTAAATATTCACCACTTTCAAATTTTCTCCAAATTTTGGTTAGAATTTAAGCACGTTAAAGCCCTCAAAAAGCCAATTAATTTGCCTGAAAGATATTAATAATTATCCCTACAATTTCAATAGGGCCTCACTGTCTGTCAGTGCTTGGGCCCTAAATATTATAAAGATAGAAAGACTACAGTTTTCAGAATACATGTCTGCAGATGCACGGGAAAACAAACAGGTCTTCGAAGGACTACGCTTCCCATCATGCAGCAGCCCGTTACCCTCCTCTGACCCTGTGACTGAAAATAATCTGATCAGCTGATCTGACCTGGCAACAAAATAACGTAGCTAGAGAGAAGCTCTGCCAGGGAGGGGGCTGAAGAACAAAACAATGACACTGCTCGGACGGATCCAAACCCAGTGACACTTTTTAAAAAGAATAAAGACATTGAAACGGATCCCCGCGGGTTCAGCTCCCGGTTTGAAGAGTCCTCAGCTGTTCGCAGCTCTTTGCCGTCGTGTGCTGTGTTTGTTGATGTGTTGTTCCAGCTCAGTTGACAGACAAGGAGGCTAACTGCTGCTGCTGCTGCTGCTGTGGACGGCTGCGCTCTGCCAGGACTCGCTGCCCTTGTAATAACAGACTTTATCTGGGTAATAACACTTGAATCTGTGCGTCAGGACCAGCCAGCTGTGAGCCCAGTCTTCCTGTGCGGATGCCACTTTATTTATCGAGTTTTCTAGCTAGCTACTGAGGGCGAGTTTGCTAGCCAACTAGCTAGCTAGCCTGTTGTTGTTAGCGTCAACGTTTGCACATTCATCTCTTCAGGGAGAGATTATCGCCTCGCTCGGTCTGCACAGGTGTCTGTTTTACTCTAATACTTTTATATCTGATAGACCGGGATATGTTTTAGCTAACGAGGCAGCTAAATGCTAACTTCAACAAGCTAGGTGATAGTTGTAATACTGATCTGTTGTTACCTAGGGAGACGCCTTTCCCCCACTTTATTCTAGTTGCACTACATTATATTATCAAAGCTGTTTTTGTAATTCATGATGCTAAGAGGGATTTTATAAATTGCACCCATTGTAGTTACTGTCAGCAGCTCTTTTAAGTAGGTTTTTGTATTTTGGAAACTTCAGTTGCCAGTATTAGTTATATGTGGTGCTTTTTGCAATAATAGCAATTGGAAATAGCTGGTACTGCTGTCAAAGCTGTTCCAACAAGCACTGCTCTGTGTTCAAGTTTACCTTGTAGGAAACGATGAGCGGGCATGGCTCATCTTTAGAGAAAGGAGTAAACACCAGTCTAATATGTCAAGAAAGTTATGTCTGTGGTGGCTCCGAGGAGGCCGCCTTCGAGTGTAATGAGTGCAAAAGCCTGCAGTGTGTTCGCTGTGAGCTGGAGCTCCACAGTCAGGAGCGTTTGAAGAACCATGAGAGGGTTCAGATCGTCCCCGGGCATGTCCCGTACTGTGACAACTGTAAAGGAGGTAATGGAGACAATGGCAAGCGCCACAGGTCTGTGGTCCGCTGCCAGAATTGCAAAGTTAACCTGTGCCAGGACTGTCAGAAACGCACCCACAGTGGAGGCAACAAGAAGAAACACCAGCTCACATCTTATCCTCCACCCCCCAAACCTGCAGAGGTCATTACTGTCCAAACACCTGTTCCGCCCGCTGTTCAAATAGCAGACGAGATCAACTCCCAGAGGTCCAGACTCCTGGAGAAGGTTTCCAGCTTTCTATTGGTTGATGAGAATGAGGAAATGCAGGTGAGTTGTAGAACTGTTGTTATCACAACACCAAATATTTGTATCTTTGTGTACATTCAAGTGATTTTTTTTCACTTGTAAATTTCTATCTTGTTCATCCAAAGATAAAAGATGAAGCTTCCTTCATGAAGAGCCTGAGCTGCTTCCCTGACCAGCTCCTGAAGGTGGTGGCAATCTTCGGTAACACTGGAGAGGGCAAGTCTCACACCCTGAACCACACATTCTTCATGGGAAGAGAAGTGTTCAAGACCTCTCCCACACAGGAGTCGTGCACGGTGGGCGTGTGGGCAGCGTTTGACCCCATCCACAAAGTCGTGGTCATCGATACAGAGGGTCTGCTTGGAAACAGTTCAAAACAGGGCCAGAGAACCCGTCTCTTGCTCAAGGTGCTCGCTATCTCCGACCTTATCATTTACCGTACCCACACCGACCGTCTCCACGATGACCTCTTCAAGTTCCTCGGGGATGCCTCGGATGCCTACTTGAAGCATTTCACCAAGGAGCTGAAGGCCACGACAGCCCGCTGTGGCCTGGATGTCCCGCTGTCCACCCTGGGCCCGGCGGTGGTTATCTTCCATGAAACCGTTCACACTAAGTTGCTTGGCTCAGGTAAAATATCTCAACAACACAAAACTTTAAAAGAATTCAAAAGTTTCAATAAGAGCAATGCATTGAGAAGATTGTAGGTCTTCATCACCATAAGGGAAGAGAGGTGGTGTCTTTAAAGTAAAATACAGGTTAACACTGTGGTTAATTACAGAGATCTCAAATATAAGCCTGTAGTGTCTCTCTCTCTATCTTTTTCGGCACCGGAGGCTGCATATGGAATTCCAACTTCTTTTGAAATGTGTAAACACCGAAAAATGACACATTCTAAAAACCTTTGTAACACACTTGAAAGATTTCAGCTTTTCATGTTTTAGTCCAGTTTCTGCAGCCTTAACATCTCTGTGACCCCGTGTCTGTAGTTAACCACAAATTAAAAGGAATTTTTAAAACTTTAATGCAAGCACTGGTTTCTAGTTATGTCGCGATGATGTGAAAACCTGCAGAGGCGTGCACTTTGCCTCAATTAGGTAAATCCCCCTGAAAAGCATTGTTTCTGCTTGTTGTCAGATATGTAGTATGATTGAATGCTGCAATAAAACAACTGACAGAAGTAAAAAAAAAAAAAAGGCCGGATATTCAATGTGGAGCATTTTGTCACTCAAATAGAGTGCAGCTCTGTAGACATTTATGAAAATTTATTTAAGATATGGTCTGCTTTGCTATATAAAGTATAATTTGTAGAAAACGTGCTAATCCCTGAAGGAACACTGGTGTAAACCTTAAAGAACTGGCACAACAAATAACAAGTAACTAGCTCCATCTGTTTGCTGACTGCACAAACATGTGGTGATAGAATGTCTGCTATGTAATTGTAATATACTTTCCACCTTTGTTTCATGTTTAGATAAGTCATCTGAGTCTGTAGACCGGCTGCTGTCGGAGCGCTTCAGGAAGCTTTCCCGTTTCCCGGAGGCCTTCAGCTCTGTTCAGTACTGGGGCACGCAGACCCTCAACCCCCCCACCGACTTCCGTGGCCTGCAGAATAAACTGGAGCAGCTCCTGGATAACAACGCCACCCGCTCCCCACGCACCCCTTTGGTCATCTTCAAAGCCCTGCAGGTAGGGCTGTGTAAAGTGGACCTCCATCTTGCGTCAGAATGGCTTGTAGTTGCAAATTAAAAGCAGAACTTGAATTTAGCAAGTTATATGGTATTACATTCTGGTTCTCTCCTGCAGGCACTGAGCGAGCGCTTCAGTGGGGAAATTGTAGGTGAGCTGACGGCCCTCAGCTGCTTCTTTCCTGATGAATACTTCACCTGCTCCTGCCTGTGCCTCAGTTGTGGGTTAGTACTTGTCTTTTTAAAACTTGTATCTGTATTTTTTCTTCATTTATTCACACGCCTATCATTTTTTACCATAGTTCTGGCTGCAAAAACAGCATGAACCACTTAGGAGAGGGAGTGGGCCACGAGGCGAAGCATCGATGTCGTTACTCTGCTCAATATGATAATCGCATTTACACCTGTAAGGTAAGAACAGTGGGTCACCTGCATCAGTTAGATGGACCTCAGTCAAAGACTATGTAATTTACAATGCCTACATAGAGCCTAATATTAAAGTCATTTTATGCCACATTGCCACAGGCTTGCTATGAAGGAGGAAAGGAGGTCATCGTTGTCCCGAAGACCTCGGCCTCCTCAGACTCTCCATGGTTGGGCCTCGCCAAATACGCTTGGTCTGGGTGAGTTGGCGGAGAGAATGACCTGCAGGGTCAAATGTTATGAGAGATGGGATAGGCTCTCGTAACACTCTGGCATAAAATCTAACTTTTCTCTTCACGCCCGACCTATATGTCCCAGAGCAAATAATACCTCAAATTGCATGTGCATTAATATATATTTTCACAGAGACTGAGTTGTACATATGTGTGTGTGTTCAGGTATGTTATTGAATGTCCCAACTGTGATGTGATCTATCGGAGTCGTCAGTTCTGGTATGGGAACCAGGACCCTGTGGATACAGTTGTGCGAACGGAGATCCAGCACGTATGGCCAGGGGTATGAATAACAGAGCTATTTTATTTATTTAACCAACCGAACTGGACTTATACAAATGGATAACCATTTATTCACTAATTTAAATAAATCCTTTCTTCATTTCGCAGTCGGATGGCTTTTTAAAGGACAATAGCAATGCAGCACAGCGTCTTCTGGATGGAGTCAACCTAGTGGCCCAGTCTATGTCAGAGCTCAGTGTCAAGCCTGCTAAGGCCGTCACCTCTTGGCTGACGGATCAGATCGCCCCGGCCTACTGGAAACCCAACTCCCTCATCCTGGTGAGTGACACTCAGCCCCTCCCACTTCCAACAGCCAAGTCAACACTTCAGTGTCCACAGGGATGTTTACTGTCTGTGGTTCCAGATAGAACTTGGATAGACTCAGTTTGGTTTCTCTTCCCTACAACAACAGCTTTTGTTCTTATTTTTGCTCCCGTACAAGGTGTGCCATAAGTGTCAGGCAGTCTTCCAGGACAACGACAACAAGCATCACTGCCGTGCCTGTGGGGAGGGCTTCTGCGATGGCTGCTCTTCCAAAGCCGCGCCCGTCCCTGAGAGAGGCTGGGGTCTCGCCCCTGTCAGAGTCTGCGATGTCTGCTTCGAGCAGAGAGCCTCGTACGAAGGTACGCACTCTCTCAATAATGTCAAATGTCTCCCTGTTTTTAATCATCTGTGTGTTGTAAAGCTATTAATGTCAGGGGAGTTGTGACCTCAGCAAGGATATTTTCTTTACGCAGAGCGGCTTGAGGCAGAACTTGATGAGGAGGAAAGTGGAACCTTGGCCAGGAAAGTTGGAGAGGCGGTTACCAACACCATAGGGGTTGTGGTGACGGCTATTGACATCCCACTTGGTGAGTGTTACCCTCAACAAAACCTTAAGAGCGTTGTTAGGCAACAGGAATTAATTGGGTGCCCTCTGGTGGCAGAGGTGAATTGTACAGCAAGAATGAAAAGCAGTAAATTCTTGTATCTTATTAAACCTCACAAAGGTGGGGGCGGCATATAGCTCACCTAGTAGAGCTGCCGCCTCAAACCACAGTGGCCCGGGTACGATTCGACCCGCGGCCATTTATGCATATCCTCCCCCACTCTCTCCCTCTGTCATCCCTTCAGAGCTCACTCTCTGTCCTATCCATTATAAAAATCAAAA
This sequence comes from Platichthys flesus, assembly GCF_949316205.1. Taxonomy (NCBI): domain Eukaryota; kingdom Metazoa; phylum Chordata; class Actinopteri; order Pleuronectiformes; family Pleuronectidae; genus Platichthys; species Platichthys flesus. Next base: position 14,778,056 of record NC_084954.1, on the reverse strand, counting down.
TATCATTTGGAATATATATATATAATTTTTTATTTGTTATATATATATATATTTATATATATATGTATGTATATAACAGATTAAAAATAATTTCACAAAGCTGTAATGGGGGAGTCAAGCCAACCGAGCCTACTAATAAGGAATATAGGATGGCCTAGTGGCGAACTCATGGTAGACCCTGTACCATTAACAGAAAGGTCACAGGTCTCTTTTTACTCACTATAAATACTGCAAATCTCAGACATCAAGGAATCGATATATCAGATGATCTGTAACCATAAAGGATGCGTTTTGAATAATCATTCACAAATGAGTTGGTCTCATAGGGCATCATGAGAACAGCTGCTATGATAAGGTTTATCTCAAATTATTCACTATACATACTCAAATACACCAGGAATCTTTGGCAATATTTTACCTTCAGGTTGTTGCTTAATGCGTGTCTTACAAATGAAACTTCAAACAGTTTGTTTTTCCGAAATTCTATTCATTTTCATTATTAAAATACATCATAAAGTTACATAAGCGTACTGTAGATCTATATTTAGTGCTAAAGGGCATAGACGAACATGTTTTTGATAACTTGATATCCTGCTAAAAACATCTCCATATCCCACACATCCCAAAAATACCCCACAGCATGGTACGTTTGATTCAAAACAAATTAGGCCTTCTTATTTCCAAATCCTTGTCTTGTTTCTGAGTTTCATGTGTAACTGGAGCCTAGACAGCTTTCATGCAATGTCACAGTAGTACGGATTGCGTGGCATATACATGGAGGTACTGCAGATACCAAGTGTAAAAGAAGTGGCTAATGGAGTATTTGTACTTTTATATGAGAGTTCATGTGTGGTATCGAGTTTTCCAGGAAACCAGTAGAGAGAGGAACTATAGTGACCAGGTTGATTTATTAAACAATTTTAAACTAGGCAAGGGCACTATGAGAGTTCGTACCTCTGCCAAATCTAATGCCCATTTAAAAGGCAAACCATTTCCTTATATTGAAACCATCTATGGATGTTATGTTACGTGTTCCCTGTAGGCCTGGTGAAAGATGCTGCCCGTCCTGCGTACTGGGTGCCTGACCAGGACATCCTGTCCTGCCACAACTGCCAACGTGAGTTCACTGCCAAACTGTCCAAGCATCACTGCCGCGCCTGTGGCCAAGGAGTGTGCGACGACTGCTCCCCGGAGCGTCGGCCAGTTCCGTCGCGTGGCTGGGACCACCCCGTGCGCGTGTGCACCAGCTGCAACCAGAAGCCCGGAGAACTTTAACGGGAACGGCCTTCCTTTCCTCAGAGCACCGGAGAGAACCACTCACCCACCCAGCTAGCAGTCTGCCACTGCTTTACCTCTGTTACTCCAATGGTTCTGTCTTGTGTCTGCGGCAAGGAAGTTTCTAGGCATATATGTTTAGATATATAGGACATTTAGATGATATGGGATTTCAGAGTTCCTGTGGCCTTTTGTAGAACAGCCAGAACACGTGAGGTACTTGACTTGAGTGTGAAACCTGCCTTTCCACTCAGACTGAATACTTTGATTCTTTATTGACACAAATCCCTAATTTTATGTTAAATAAGGCTGTTCAGCTATTTTTCTACTATCAGAAAGTATTTAAAAAAAATGCATAACTTAAAGAATATTAGGTAGTCAAGAACCCCATGGGGTTGTGTGATTAGTTTCCAGTAATTCTTATAATCGAGTGTTGTTTCTCTGATGTAGTACGTGTAATGGCAAGGAGATATTTTATATCCGTGCAGGTATACCTGCTCCATTGCATGCTGTATTGCAACATTTTTTTTGTTTTGTTATTGCACTAAGCCTTTTTCAGCTGTTATAGGCTGTTGCTTACCATGGCCAAAAAGCCAGATATCCAGATGATCAAGTCGTCTGTCCCAAACTCGTCTGATATCCAAGGTCTGGAGCGTGGATATCTGGTGTGCCAAAAGTCATTCAGGTCAATATGTCTGTGCTGGAATGATGTTTTAATTTTTCTCATGTCATTTTTGGTTGTATGAAGACATATAACTATGTTAGAGGAGTGTATATTTGAAATCTTGAAAATTATTTATATATTGAAGAAAAACAAAAAAATAACCTATTATCACTCTGGCATGCATGACAGTCCGAGAGTTCCATGGCCTTTTAACTTGCTCAGAGGACAGGCTCTGAAGAAACCTCACTACTTCTTTTACCAAGCCGTATTTTATTATATACATGTTATAAAATGTAGTTATTTTGTGTGTTCAGATTGTTTTTTTGACAATTCTTTTTTATTTGCTTGTGTGTAGCAAACATCATTGTTTTTCTGAACTGAATAATATCTCAATGTATCATTTTTTGTTATGTTATTTTCATGCCTCCGGGTCTCTGTAGACACAATGACTGTCCTCCTGACGAAGCTCAACAGATTTTTGTTCAGCTCATCAAAGCTTAGTTTTTCCATTATTTTACATTTGATATGGAAAAGTATTATATATTTTTGGTAGACATCAGTTACTGTATGACTACTTATACTTTGTAGTGACCACACGTGAACCACCCTTTTTCCACATAATTTTGGTTTTGTCAATGTTACACTGAAAAACAAAGTCTCCAATGTGGCAATGACGAAATATTCAATCATATTAAGTGACTAAGAGCTTTAACTTGTCTTGCATCATTTTTGTGTTATTGAGACACAATGTGGCATACAAAGCACAAGGTGATGCCTTTAACACATGCTTGTATTTTATTGTTAAAAATTAGAGGGACAAAAAAAAAAGGGGTTTGTGTCGATTGTAAGCTTTGTAGATAAAGTTGCTTCTCCCTTTTCTGCTCCTTACGTGGAACTTTTTGGTTCTGATGTCTGATGGGAACATGTTGTGTCTGCTTCGTCTCAAAATAGATTTATCTTGTCTGAATGTTGCATCACACACACACACACATGCCTCTGAGACGCTAATATTGCACAGGGGTAGAATAGGAAATACATCATGTCAGATCACTTGTGCAGGACTTTGTTCTCCTGCAAATATGTGCAGTGTGTCGCTTCAGATATCCTTTGTGGTGTCCAGTATTTGTATTTTTTTCCCATAGATTGGGTGCAACTAGGAACACTCACTTGCACACTACATATCGAGTGGGAATGACTGTGCGTTTTAAAAATGTGGGGAACTAACTTGAAACGGTGGATGTGTGCTGAATTGGTGGAAGATTTGCATATGATTAAAGTTGTATCAGCTCCCTTCTGTCATAACAGAACATGGCATTGCCTCCCTGTCTTTAGTGTGTGTCTTTTTGTGCGCGTGTGTGTTTTAAATCTCCCTGTGTAACACCACTTACTGTATGTGGGAGGAATAGATCGTGTGCACGCCTCGCTTCCATTCCTCTTCCAGCACTCCAGCTCCAACATAAAGTCAGGGAAGTTTATTAGCCCGGTGCTTATTAATGATGATACATGATTTATAATTATTTTAATAAATAATTACAACAGCTAACATGTTGATAATTCTGTGCCACTCATCCAAAGGGGGGGGGGGCAGTTCCACTGACATGTCACCCAGCTCCAGTGAGGGTCTCTTTAAAAGTGTTGTTATTCACTTGTGCACAATTCAAATAGAAGGGAAAACCCTTTAAAATAATTTTTGACAGTTTACCCTCGTCCGGCCACGCCCCGTCCGCCTGTGCTGCACACCCATTGGTCCGCGAATTCACCCCGAGCGGTGATTGGCCAATTCCCGTAGGTTTCCCTCAGAACTGCAAGACGCCGATATTGCGTTACATGGTAGCAAAATGGCGGCTGTCATTCAGAACCCACTAAAAGCGTAAGTAATTTAGAAATTGAGGAAATTGTGAATTATTACTTTGTTGCCAACTCGTGTGTTGCGGCCGGCCGCTCGTGCATGTCGTTTTGCTGTCGTGTGCACGCGTCGCATTGAGCTGTCCATGTTGTATTTAGTGCACTTCTTGCACAGCAAAGTAGCCCCGGCAGCTCACTTCTTTTATTCCGCGAGGATGTTCTGATCGTTTTAGTCTCAAACATGTGCGCGGGGCTGCCTGACATTTCCCCCGCACCGGAGGAGCCTCTCCCCGGCACGGGTTTGCACGCAACCCGGGAGACTGTCGTCCTCCCCCGGGTTGTAAATTTATTTTGGGGGAAAAGCTGTCGACAGCGTGGCTGATAGTCTGCGGAGCCGCCGCCGGACCGGATCGGTAAAAGTCGACCCCCCCCTCCTCCTCCGTGCTCGGCGGCGGAACCTCGGCTGACATTCCGAAAGTGGTTTACAGTCGGTGTGAAATGTCGACATGTCAACTTTGGCTTCCTCCGAGCGCAGACGTGGTCGGGACGCGGCGGAGCGAAGGGAGGAGGCATTTTGTGTTCGCACGCTTCGCTGCTGGCGAAAACGACTAAAAAGTGTCAGCGGCGGTGTGAGTCCGCCGGTGGAAATAGGCTCAAGCAGCCCGAGCTATGGTCACCTCTGTCCCCTCAACTTCACTGAAATGCTCCACCTCATTTCCCTTTCATTTCTCCTTTGTTCCCCTTATTGTTCTACCAATCTCTCTGGCGGACGTGTTACTGTAAGTTGCACACCGCTCGCTCCCTCCTCTGGTGGTTGCATATGGTGACCAGGTCATTTGTCTCTTAAAATGCACAGAACATGGAGCTGGACGTGTCAGGTAGTGATGGGCTGTAATTTGGCTCGCCGTGGCTCTGTGGGACTGTGTGTGTGTGTGTGTGTGTGTGTGTGTGTGTGTGTGAGAGGATCTCTCTGCTGTGCCTTTAAGTGGAGGAGTGCTGGAGATTAGCCTGGTCCAGGATCCTGGGCCCATCTGTCAGAGAGATGCTCCGACAGGGAGGAAGTGTCGGGCACAGGCAGGAGAACCATCTGCTCCTCCACAGAGGTACCCTGGCACCTCCGTGGACCGTAGCACGAGGAGTGGAACACACAACACCTCGCATCACCCACTAGTGTTGTTACTGCACCTATAGGAGAATTCGGAGGGATGTTTTTGAGTGTCTGATTTTGCACGACCGTTTTCTTTTCATTGAGCATTGCTATTTTCTGCTAAGGGTTAGTTTGCACTTTTCTAGTTTCCTAGTGGACGTTATTTTTAGATTGCATTTCCTGTCTTTTTTTGCCACTCAAAGAGCTTTACAGTACAAGATTCATTCACCCCTTCATGCACACATTCATACGCTATCAGTACAACTGTCAAGGGCAATTTGGTTCACTTGGAATCTAAAAATATTCTGCATGTGGATATGTAGACTTTGGGGCCAGAAACCTCCTGGTTTCTGTTTGTAGTTCGACCAATCGTTTTTTGAGCAAGCTTAGGTTGTTTGCAGGTAAACAGTCTTTGTGTAGAGGTAAAGAGGCGGAACACACTGACCGAGATGCATCACATATTTGCCTTTTTGATTTATCTGTATGCAGATGCAGATCGCTGTTAATAGAGATTAACCAAAATGTTGTCTGGACATGAAAGACCTGCAAAAAGTGTCATTGTTTGTGTTTTGTTTGGCTAATTAGTCGTCAGACGGTAGCCGATTGCCCAACTACTAGCCAAAGATGAAATTTAATTATTGAACGACTAAGTGGCCCCTACAACCTCCTTTTATGTCTGTGATGACTGAATAGTCAAGGAGGCTACATGTCAGGTTGAAGTCTCCTTTACCAAAACAACTTGCTCCTTCCTTCATCCACCTGCGCAGTCTTTATATGATGTTCTGGAAGAGACTGGTTGCTAATTGCTGAATTTCCCCAGAACCTTTATTTCCATGAGTTGACTGAAGCTTCTTGCACTTCTCATGCACTGTCCCTGCCTTCACAATTGTTTACCCATCATTGAAGGACAGGATATGATCAAGCGCCCCTCTGCAGGCACATGCACAGCAAAGCCTATGTTAAAGTGTTCAATGTAATTTTGATCTACCGTCATGTCCTGCATCAAGTACTTTCCCTTATTATTGAAAAGCGCATTTCATTATTACCTCATTGGACCCTTCCCCCTGTCTTGGGTCCCAACCAGCTCTGTTGCACGTCTGCTGTCAAGCTGCTGTTTCATCTCAGAGACGTTTTAGCATTCTGATGTGAAATGTCTCCTCACTATAAGCCGTGCTTAATGAAGTGTTTCAATCTGCTATAATTAGTCTCTGTCTCGGGTTTCTGACTTCATTTCACAAGTTTGTCAGATTATAATTATACATACTTGACACTAATTGGATGTCGCTCCTGTGGACCAGTTTGACCTTTTTTTCTATTTAGTTGATTCACTTAGGAGATATGAAAACCCCGGGTTTGACTTTGTTGTGGAGATGTGGTGGCAGATGAGGCTGCAGCGCGCAAGCCTGTGCACGTCTGTGTGAGGTCCGTCCCTCTCATCTGAGCGTTGTGATGGGAGGACAGTAATCTCCACAATCTGCTGATTATAATGGAGTCTGGAATATTTAATTAATAAGGAAGCTCATAAAGCTGCTCATAACATTTGTAGCCACAGCTGGAGGTTTCTACATGTCGGACTCATCTTCCTGGTCCTTCCCCCAATTATATTCTAACCTGTCGCCGGTGTTGAGAAACCTACACTTTGAGTGAGTCAGGCTCTTGATTGGCTCTTGAGTGTGTAGGTGTATGGTCTGGTTCTACTCCTGCCCTCAGCCAGACTGAGGTTCTGATTGGTGCAATCAGAGGTGGTTGTAAGGATGCAGTCACTCTATACGACCTCCTCCTTCCCGGCTCTTGTTATGTGGTAGCTGTAGCTTCCTGTAAAACAGACGTGCACCTGCAGATTTGAAAACCGTCCTGAACAGAGCAGACGTGACTGAAGTAATGTTTTTCTAGATCGTAATGAGTCACATCTCCTCAATGCTGGCCTGTGTTAAAAGTATATATAGAAGTTTTACTGTGGCCACAGATCACACACTGAGCATCGCTACTGCAAACCGTTTTTTTGTCATTAGATATGCAAAACAAGCGTTGACGCATGCTCGCATTACGGACGCAGCCATGTGACATGGCCAAGTGTTGACAGGAACACGTTGATAGCGGAGGCCCCCGCTGGCCACAAGACTTGCTTTTTGTTTTCCAACCTCGTGCACACACACCTTCTCTACTCAACTGGAAGATATAGAGGATGTGTGCCTCATACTGTACCTCTGAGGCACCTTTTTGTTAAGCCCTGAAACACGTGAAATCTGAATGTTTCTGGTTTACTCTGAGTCCTTGAATCAGCAGGATTTTGTCACCATCTGATATATAAAATTTAGTTATTGTTGTATATATTTTGTGGAGTTATGTACTTGCATGTAATTTCATTCTGTGTAACTGTGCAGTACATTTTAACTGTTAAAAGCATTGTATCCCATTTGTTTATGCCCCAGTGCTGTCAGAAATGTACTATTTATCATTTGGAGTAACTTTTTTACACCGTTTTATATGTTGGTATTTTTTTAACTATATTAATTATGATATTGACTGAAGGATTTTATTAATTTGCTTCTAAAGATATTAGGGAAACAAGCGGAGCAAATATTAGCAGCAGATTGGCTCGCAGCCCCTGAATATATTATTCTTTTTTACTGGTTATAATCATCAGGTCCATTTGATTTGCAGAGGGGTTAGACCGTTGCAGATTATTTGACTCCGGCTATAAACTTCCTCAATGATAAACACTGAAGGAATCATAAACAGGAGAAGCTGACTGCAATGGTGGTCAATTCCCATGATCCCATGCTACTTTGTACTACTTCAAACTTTGTCTTTTTTTTTTTTAGAGAGATTTGATTGAGAGAAAACTACATATTGTGTACTGAAAATAATTGTCCTCGTTTATCATAAAGAGCATTTCTGGTGTCTTGAATTGATTAAGAGAAGAAGGAGCCAAAATATCCTGGATACGAATGACGCTATGTTGTGCATTTGGAGCCAGAGTCTATGCAGTAGCATTGTAGGAGTAGGATCAGGGAATGGGGTGGTGGACAGAGGTGTAAAAAGTACTGAAATATTGTACTCAAGTAAAAGTACCTTTTTACTTTGATGAAATTGTACTTAAGTACAAGTAAAAGTACCCATCTAAAAATCTACTCAAGTAAAAGTAAAAAGTAGCTCATTTAAAATGTACTTTAAGTAAAAGTTACTTAGTTACTTCCAACAACTTGATGGGGGCCGCTCCTATACAGTGCAAAAAAGGACAAGGGGTCATAAATCCAATTAATTAAAGGATAATCTTTACAAATATAAGTGCAATCACATTAAACATGTCAAACATAAAAAAATTAACATGTCAACACAACATTTAATAACTGCCCCTTGGCACCATTGTAAATGAGGGTCTTATTCCTCAATGTGTTTTCCGAGGCTTAAATAAATAATCAATCAACTTTTGGGACATGTCAAGACATGAACCACATGACAGTTAAAATAAAAATTTAAAATACCGCTGTCCCACTGTATATTTAAACTTTTGGTTAAACTTTGGTCCACCTTTAGAGAACTAGTCTACAAACTTCTTGTTGAGTTTGAGCAGCAGCTGAATTCAAGGAGAGTAGAGCTCATCCAGGCTTGCTGTGCAGTGAACAGCAGCACAGCTGAAGAGTTGCTTGCAGGCGGCCGAGGCAGGTAGGCCAGTGTTGAGTTTCAGGCAGTGTTGTGTATGAACGAGTTCAAAAGAACGCTAGCGGTTCCACTCAGCCTCGTTGGAGGACCATTTAGCTACTTGTGGATGCTAGCAGACCTAGTGAGTAGCCATTATTGGGCGAAAAATAATCCAGTTAACAGGCCTGCAACAGGGGGGTTGAACTGATCGTTTTATTTGTTGTTTTCCAGTGCCGGCTTTTGTATTTTCTTTTATACCAGTATGATGTTCCTGTTTGTAACAGATGATTGTTATTCCATGTGAACACAAAGTTTTTCTTATACTAGGGAGATTTTTGTGACAGTTATTATTCTGTGTGGTTTATTATTAGTTACCTAATGATAAGTCAGTTTTAAATGTGAGATGCTGTTTGTTATTCAGGGCCTAAATATAGTATAAAAAGCCTAAATATAACTAAATCTTATTTCTGGTAGCGAATCATCACTATATCAACTACATGCCTGCCTTGGTTAAATACATTTTATATAAATAATTGAAAGTGTGTTATGGACTCCACTCACTTCCATAAGTAGGTATTATTCAGGTGGTATAAAGTGAACTCAGGTAAAAGCCGAGTCTTAACCGGGAATTGATTATAGGGCTACAGACAAATAATGAATTTGAACGGTGAACAAGTTCATATTATCTGAGGTCTAGCTAAAACGTTACAGAATGTTTTCCTTCTCCTGAGAGACGCTGTCTTGAGATCATTGTTGTGTTTATTTCAAAAGAAATGCAGTCTTACAGGGCAAAATACCATCTGAAAGTTGGAATTCCGTTTTCTTGGAAAATTGTTTGAAAATTGTAGGGGACAGGGTGGGGGGCGCTAGGAGTCAAGCTTGCATAGAGCCCCAAATGTGTTAGGGCCGGCCCTGTGTAGCGCAGTGATTCTCAAACTGTGTGGTGCGCACATAACAGGTGGTGCGCGCGACCGGAGGGGAAAATGCGAGGCGGAACTAATATTATAGCCGAACTAATGTTTTGACGTCCGCATCTCTTTAGAGGCGGAGCAGTAAACGAATCGCTCTTTCGCCGTAGTCAGGCGTCGGAACTCGCAGCTCTGCAGTCGCGGGTTGCTCTTCAGCCGCTCTGCAGTGGCTCCCAGTGCAGTGTTGTGCATGTCGCGCATATTTTTCACGAACAGTGAACTTTACGATCAGTTTCATACGTTGAAAGTGCAGGTGAGGGAACCTCATCCAGTTCTATGCCGCATCTACCACTGCAGTGAGAATTGCCTTGCGCCATGAACTATGTTTTTTTTTTTACTCAGTAACGGATGTAATTCCAATGTAGCGAAGTAAAATACTTCAGTCAAAATCTACTTAAGTAAAAGTAAAATTACCCATTTTAAAAAACTACTCAAAAAATTACAAAGTACATATAAAAACTACTCAATTACAGTAACGTGAGTAAATGTAATTCGTTACTTTACACCTCTGGTGGTGGATACATACGTTTGACCAATCACGAGTCGGACTCTGCTGTCAATCATACCTTTTCACCCTGTTTATATAGCATCAAGTAAGCTATTAAAACCAGACTTACTGGAAAACTGAACTCTTGCACAAACACCCCCGTCGGGGGACAACCACCCCATAGCCCAAATCACCCCATATCCCCCAAGTACAGTAGTTCAAAGCGTACCAGAAAGCTGGGCTGTAATTCATGTGATGACAGTTAGAACACCGATTAATTTAAACATTTCCTTCGCGGGCGGACGGGGGGGTCGGGCAGTTGGGTGGATGCGTGTGTGCGTGAGGAAGATATGACTCCCTCTCCCTTCCTGTGTTGTCACACGTTCGGATCTCATCACTCATTACAAGTGTCGGAGAAATCTCTCACCTAAGCCAGCACACCTGCTGCTCGGGGCGGCAGATTCTCAGATGGAGAGCGTGCCATGTCGCCACACAGACAGGCTTCACCCACAAGAAGACTTTCGGCACCTATACTTGCTCTCTTTCACCCTCTCCCCGCTCATCCCCCACACCCTACCCCTGCACACTTCATTTGAGACGGGAGAGCATCCCACCACACTCTGTTGGACTTGAGTACGTTTCTTGGCACTTGCCAGTGAGCGTGCCGTCCTAGTGGGCTTCAGGGAGCATTTACAGTGGGTCAGCTGGTCTGTTGTTAGTAAGCTGATATGTCACAAAGCGTTTCATCAGGAATGTGTGTTGATATCAGGAAATGGCACTGAGGCAAGTGGGTTAGTTGACACGAATGTGGAAGATGTCCTACCTAATCTGTTTTTACGGGATGATCTTTATTCAGTTACTGTGTGGCAGGGGTTCTCAAACTTTTGCAAGCCGGGCCCCCCCAAAGCGAGTTAACAGTAGTTTTGGCTTCTTCGCAAGTGGCGCATCGGTTGCCTGACTTTTACGAATCAGTTGCAACAAATAAAACACCAGCACTAGTAGACAAGGGCTGGTGTTTTATATGTTGCAACGCAGTGGATGATTGAAGATTTAAAGGTAGGTGTTAAGGAGAAAAGGGCTAGCTGCAGTTAGAAGAAGTTAGCTAGCGAGAAGGCTAGTTCTTGGGGCTATGAGCTTTCTAAAAAAGACTGTGGAGCAAATTACTCCTTAGATTAGGCTACGAATAGGCCTACTGCAGGAAGGTATTAGTTAAGAAGGAGTGAGTCTTTGCTCTCTGCAACTCGTGTTCAAATGATAACACTCCTCTTTTGATTGTTGGATGTTGGAACAGTATTTGATTTGCTTGTGTCAGTCCAGCCCCTTGCATCTCGCCACTGAGGGATCTTTCACTAACCAGTGACAGGTCGATTGTCTTTAAAAAAAACAAAAAAACATTGCGCCCCCCCCTTTGAGAACCACTGCTGTATGGTAACGAATATTCCTTTTAAACATTATCAAATAAAGGACATTTTGCCTGGGTTTAATGTGAGCAGTTTGCAGAAGACGTCTGTGTACATGTCATGTGTCTGATCACGATATAAAGTGGCAAATCAGCCTTTGTGGAGGAATGCGCTCTCCAAGTGCCCTTTTAGTTGCGCTTGTAAACATCCTTGCCTCTTAAAAACTGAGAAAGCTGTATGACATCTTTACAAGGTAGAACTGTAATAGTGTGATTATTGTCTACAATAAAGGTGCAACCTTGGTGCAAGTGTAACACGCTGAAGGAAAAGCAATGACCCATATTTATTAGTCATAACCTCTCTTCTCTCCATCTTGTCTTTTGAACTGTTCTGTCTTGTTGAATTAATTTTTCTCTCTCGCTCAAACACCTTTCCACCCCTCCCTGCGCTCACTCTGTACCTGTGACTGTTTACTCTTCTCACTCACACTGAAATGACACCTCGTTTTCCCAGGAAGCCTCACACACTGTGGCTTTGTCTGGGCTTTTGTGCGGGACAGCATTCCTAACACGGCTGTTCATCTGCTGGATGTCTTCTCATGGAGTGCTAGGGGTAAAGGCGAACCTAAAGAGAAAGTGGTAGAGAGAAAGAGGAGGCGCAGGATCTGGAAGACGCTGACAAATCAGCCTCCCACCTCCTCCACCTCTAGTTTAAGATTCCGAGCTTGACTCGCAGCCCGCAGCTCATTAGTTTCACTTCAAAATGGCCGTCTTCCTAATGTTGTAATTGAGAACATGTGGGGGAACTTCATTATGCGGATGTGGAGATGTTCGAGCTAGAAGAACCGGTCTGTCCTATGATAAAACAGCACACATACAAAGTAGCTTACCATGATTTTGGAGTTGAAGCCTTTACCCTCATCTTTGATGTCGTCAAATTAGAACCTGCCCTTGTACTAGACACTCTGCTGAGATTAATTAAGTAGGCTAATTACCATACCAGGCGTGTGGCACCGATCGAGGGCTTGAATGTGAAATATCCTCCCCCATTTCACTCTGAATATTAACTCTGACACCTTAAGGGACTGCCAAAATCTCAGTGGCACCAAGAAAAGTGGAACTAAAGTGTGGAGTCTTTGCTGCTCGTTCCTCTGACCATCGAGCAGCAATGTTAGGCCGTGGATTCAGTGTCGTCATGATAATCTAACCGGCCAGCGCAGCTCAGAGCCAATCGGATCAGACAAATAGCCCACAGAGGTAATAAAATGTTTAACCTCAGGAGTGGGAGCCGCAGAGTCACTGCACTGTTGGAACTGGGTTTCCTCTTTTCTTTCTACATATTTTTCCCTGATTGAAAGCCAGAAAGAGGACAGAGAGACTTAGCAGATTTTTCAGTTTGATACTTACCTTCAACAGAATTGATTAGACGGCTCATTAGATACTAACAGCATTATTTTGTTGTTGGAGGATTTCCAATCTGACAGTCTAACTCTTTGTTCAAAGAATCATCTGCTATTTATTTCCTTATACTATTGTTTTGATCTGCTTTAAGGCATCTTGTAGCAAATAAAACCGTTTTCAGACATACACAGACACTAGAACATTAGACATTTTCTTGAGAGGCTATATCAAAGAACACAAATGTGTAAGTCGGTGGCTCTCGACATTTCCTGCTAGCGCCATAGCAAAATCTCAAACTATACTCATGTGAGAATACAGCAGGAACGTGAGCGAGCAAGTGGGAGTGTTGATGACGTCCCCAACGCACAACAGATGCAAAAGAGGTGCAATACATGTAGACATAGACTGCAAACGATCACATTTATCCATAGCCTCACTTCTGCTGTGTCGACCACATCCTTCAGGGTCACTGACCTCTGCTGCTCATGTTGCCCCCCCGGCAGGTTGGGCGACCAGTTCTATAAGGAGGCCATCGAGCAGTGCCGCAGCTACAATGCCCGCCTCTGTGCTGAACGCAGCGTCCGCCTGCCATTTCTCGACTCACAAACTGGTGTGGCTCAGAACAACTGCTACATCTGGATGGAGCAGCACCACCGTAGTCCTGGTGGGCGCGCGAGCACACACACACACACACACACACACACACACACACACACACACACACACACACACACACACACACACACACACACACACACACACACACACACACACACACACACACACACACACACACACACACACACACACACACACACACACACACACACAGTATTTACTGAGAGTTGTATTTGGTCCATTATGCTTGTAAAAGTGTATAAAAGCAACTCTACATTATGTAGGGCTATTGACGAGGGTTTCAAATAATTATTTTCATTATTGATTAATCTTCTGATTGCTTTTTCACTCCGTTGTTAAGTCAATAAAATTCCATTTGCAATTAAACCAAAATCCAAGGTGACCTTTTTAAACTTGGTTGTCAGTTGTCTAGTTCATAAAGAGGGGGGCGGTACCACTGGAGAGTAAAACATTCCAGATATATTGGATGAGGTATACATTTTGCCCTTATGACCAAGAAATGTAATGAACAGTTTAACCATAAAATATATTATCAATAACTGAATAATATAAAACACAATTGCAATATATAGAACTTGATTTAAGAAAATTCTTTCTTTTAAAATGTAAAAATAAATGTATAAGTTTATTCTGTAAAAGGCTAACATCAGTGGCCAATCGACAAATCTATATTGCCCAACCCTATATGATTTTTTTTTATTGAATATAAATGTGTTTTGTATTGTTGGTGAGACCAAACAAATTGTTAACATGTCCATTTAGCAAAATAACTAGTAAAGCTATACAAAAAAAAGAGATGTGTTTCAAGAGATGAAATAGTTTTTGTGTTGATGTGTATTGTGGTTATCATGCAGGGGTTTCAGCCGGGCAGATGTACACGTACCCCGCCCGCTGCTGGAGAAAGAAAAGACGACTGCACAATGCCACGGATCCCCGCCTGGGCATCTATGGCCTGCAGCTCGGTAAGACCCTGCAGTCCGTTGTCCTTAAACTACCTGCCCATCGCTTCCAGCTCACTTTCTCTTCCCGCTCATCCGTCTCTGTCTCCCTCTCTCTCCCTCCCTCGTCTCCCACCCACCTCCTTCAGCTCATGTGATTACTGGTGATGATCTGGAATAATCTCGCTAAAAGCATATCACTCTGTCTCCGCACACTGAGCAGAACAGGCTGCCAGTCATTTTTCAGAGGATGAAATGTGGCTGTGTTCACCCCGGCTGGTAAACTTGTTTTGTGAGAAGTAGAACATGTAATTAGATTTGCCACTGCTGGGAGCAGCGAGACGGAGTTCGGCCACTGCAGACAGTATTTAATAAATGTTATTGAATGTAGTTTGGCTTTTTCTCGGGCTGCCACTTGAAACCGCTCACTCAAAACGTTTACACTCTCGTCGACAGTACATTCTCCCTGTATCTTATTTTGTACTTACCACCTCCCTTGCTGATTGGTTTTGTCTCTTTCCCTCTGGCAGCTCCTCCATCCGTCTCTATAAATTGCGGTGCAGCCTGTCTGTGTTTTGTGGCCAGAGATCCTGAGCTTGTATACCCACTGGGATGTTGCACTATCCTAATGAACATGGCCACAGAGAGAAATATAATGTCACATGTTTAAGTTTTTATTAGTTTCTGTTCATTCTTGAGTCATGTGGTGAAAGGACTGTTTGGGAAGTCGAGAAAGTAAGACAGAGGAAAAGAGCCTGGAAAGAGTAAACAAGATGGAGAGATAGTGTAGAAAAAGAGGAATAGAACCGAGCCTTTGTTTCCAAACACATCCCATTGTAGTCTATTGTTTTCCACTGAGCTGGCGCTCGCAAAGACACCACCACCACCACCCTGCTGTCCCTTCCCTTCTCCAACAACAGTGGGTTGTATGTGCTGTCTGCCAGCGCCCATCAGAGGGGAAATGTACCCTGATTCAACCTGGCATCTCTTGGAGCGTGTCCTGCAGCTGGCCAGAGGTGCCCAACACAGGGCAGCAGCCAGACTCTGTCTCGCTGCCTCGGCAAGCTCGTCTAACTCATGGTGTGCTAGAGACTGGGGCTGCATGCAGAATCAGCTCCCTGCTGCAGGCTGCTGCTGGCTCTATTTTTAGCCCCCCAGCTCCCATGGGTTGGGAGGGAGGGAAGCGGTGGTGTGAGGGGGGGCTGTCTCGTCGCGGAGAGTTGAAAGTCAACGTGTGCAGACACAATGGTTTGGGGCTGCCGCCACATGGTGGAGGGGCCCATTTTAGAGGAGCGCGTTGGATGTGGTTGTCACGCCTACCTCTTGTGTCTGCCTCCTATACCTATGCGGGGCTCTGTTGCTTCTGCACTTCATGTTCGATATTCTGCAGAAGTCTTTCTAGTGGGCGCAGTGGTGAGATGAAGGGCTGATGGAAAGCTGCAGTCGGAGGGGCTTTGAAGTGTGTCCTCTTTCCAAACATCCATAGAGCAGCAGATCGCGCAGCTCTCAGTGGAGAGGAGATTTTGTAAATAAGACGTGCGGATCCAACCGACTGTCGAAGCTTTTATTTGCTCTGCTTTGTCAACTCGCGTCCCTCCTACACTGTTTGTTTAGGTCTTCAGCTCCCTGTAGAAGGAGATATCTGCATGATGCGTTCAGGTTAAAGAGATAAGCCACTTAACTTCACTGGCCCTCAGAGATTACTGTGGACAGAGTCAGCCTACATGGTGCAGCTCACCAATGACAACGCTTTCCCTTTCAGAATGAAACCATATGCCTTGTCAGTTATATAGTGCTGTGAAGATACTTGTCATGACACATTCTGTTCCAGGCAACACAAGTGGTGACAGCTGATATAACAAACAGTTGCTCCAGCAATTTGCCACA
This sequence comes from Platichthys flesus, assembly GCF_949316205.1. Lineage (NCBI taxonomy): Eukaryota > Metazoa > Chordata > Actinopteri > Pleuronectiformes > Pleuronectidae > Platichthys > Platichthys flesus. The sequence continues at coordinate 14,761,761 of NC_084954.1, read as the reverse complement.
TGCTTTTATTATGTCTAGTGTGAGAGGAAGAGGATAATAGATGTGTGCTTATAGAACGCTGCTCATTTACAACCCCCCAGCCGACTGAATCTTGATCTGATTTTTCAATGTGTTTGACTACGTGTCTCATACACTCTGGAGAGAATCAAACAAGAACAAAGTAATCTTCAGTACTGTACCGGTCCTAACAACTTCTGACTAGTGGTGGTGTTTAGTGTTAAAGTGTAAAGTGAGTGCACGTCAGCAGGGGAGTGAGGAGGCATGCTATAGCACTGTACAAGGATAATGGACACGTAAGCTCTGTCCTGATCCTGAAGCAGCATGTCGAGGTACAGCTGCAAAATGAGCGTAGCGTAAAAATAGTTTGTGAATGTACGTATTGAGTATAAAGTATGAACAGAATTAACCAACATGAGCAGATTAAGTCGAGAGACGTTATGAATGCTGGTTTCCAACAAGGTGTGACATCATCTGCCCCTAACCCTCAACAAGAGAAAGGAGAAACTACAACCAAAAGAAAACGTTTTAACAGGGGAAAAGAACATAGAAAGCCTCATGTGTAGGATCCCTCTCCAAGGAGGGAAAGTCCAAACATGCCATGTGTTACAGAGAACAGCAGAACAATTTGAGTATTTACAGCATTGGTTAATACACCTGTGGGACTTTTTTTTACCTAAAGTGACCATTAGACCGAAGATGTGTTGGCATGGCGTGATAGTATAAACACTTAGCTCATTGTTCGTTGAGTCATTATGTGTTGCTTGTTGTTGTGCAGACGGCAGCCTCATGTCCAAGGACGCCTTGCCCACCCAGAGCACCACACTGGAGGCGCTGCTGCGGGGAGAGGGTCTAGACAAGAGGAACGCGAAGAACGACGAGGATAGTCTGCTGGAGATCCAGGTCGGTTCACTCCCTGTGTTTTTCTGGTTAAGCTCGTCAGCCAAATGTTTAAAATGTAAATGTTCAGTGGTATCACTCCAGCGACTGAGGGCCCCGGCTCGGACTGGGAAGTGTTGCGCCCCGACTGGTTGCCAAGGCAACTTGCCAAGTTTTTTCCAGCTGACCTGCGGGGCTCGTTAGCTGACCGCTGTCTCGCTGAGAGGCAGTTTGGACAAGTGAACTGCTTCAACTTTGATTTCCCAATTACTCACTGTTATATATGAAACTAATGAGTAACGTCCACACAATCATGTAAAAGATCAAAAATGAAACTTCAGTCAAAGTCCGAGTTATTCATCTCGATCTCTGTCACAAGTAGACATTGCCAGATTAATACATTCCATATAATGTACTTTTGGAATCAACATGGAAGAAAACAAAGGCTGGAGAACCATGATTTAAATAACTTACAAATTCACCTTGCTGGTACTAAACAAATTCAATCAATAAAGAATATGATGACATCAGATATTTATCTGTGTCTGTGGCTCTGTCTCACTGTGTCTCAGAGGGTTCTGGAAGCAGACGCAGCAGAAGACGCTTTCAACGATGATGATGACTACGAGGTGAACACTCCGAAAAGGAGACATCGGGGCAAAGGCAGAGTAAGTGGACAAATGGATTCCAGTTGCACATGAGCAGGGACTCCCAAGACGTTCAGGGAGACCTATCATGTCAGTTTCTGTTAAAAAACAAGGTTTTATGTTTCTTCTCCAATCACATTAAATCACATTTAAGTTGTTTAGATGAGGTAGTGGCTTAGGCATGCCTTTCTCATATTCATACAATATTTATATATATGATGCAGCAGCTTATTTGTTGGAAGGTTCATATTTCTTTGATACAGGTTAATGGGGTATTTTTTCCTCAGGGTCGGGGTTCAGGCCGCAGGAGGACAGACCTGGATGATGACAAGCCATACGTCTGTGACAGTAAGGCCCCGTTCCATTTCACCCCTTCTCCCTTTCCCTCTGTTTTGCGTGTTCGCATGTGGGGGCTGTCCCGATACTTGTCCCGATACTTGTTAGGACAAGTGTTCTGGCTGTGCAGCCCTCAAAACTGAGATTTTTCCAACCCACACTTCAAACCGAGGGCTATGAGAATTTCCCAGAATGCCTTTGCCTTTCACCGGCAAGTAGGGCTGCTCGATTAATCGAAATTTAATCGTTATTACGATTATGGGGTCCAACGAACTCTAAACTACTATAATCGAGTTGAAACAATTATTTTTCTCGAAAGAGACACGCATCCGCAATTCAGTCCTTCCCGCAAAGCATTCAGCGGCCCAGCTGACTGGCTCTCACTCTCAGGCAGCAGTAAAGTGAAGGAGGCGAGTTGTGTGTGTGTGGTGACCGGCGTTGAAAAACAGAGCGAGTGGAAAAGCAGGGAGGGCAGCAGCACACCATGTAGTGGCCACGCCGCGCACCGCTATTCTCAAGCGCGTTCCCGCCTGGCTGTTCAGACCGGTCAGACCGGTCCCACAGTTCTCCGCGCCGGTCAGTCGGTCAGAGAGTGTTAGGGTTGCCATCATTAAGGGTTTGAATAACCGGGCACCGATAACCTGGTTTCACGGAGGAATAAGACACGCAGCCGTCATCTGTGTTTACCGGAACCAGAAGTGATTGAAATAATAAAGCATAGACTTCAGAATAAGGCCACATATTAATAATCGTTTAAATAATCGTGATTATGATTTTTTTCCATAATCGACCAGCCCTACCGGCAAGAGACCCTCAAATGTAGTATTTTCTCAATTTTTAAGGATTTAAAAATTCCAATAATACTGTTACTCTAATAACAAAGCATCTTTGCAGGGCTTCTACAGACCCCTGCTAGTAGCCTGTGTGCTTTTGATTCATACGTGAAATATTGCAGAGCCACCAAGCTTTTAATTTTCCATTGGATGAATGGCAAATGTCATTGATTCACCTGCATAAGCATTGATGTTATAAGGATATAATAGGTTTGTCACTTTAGCGCAAGAAAAGGCATTGGTTTATTCAAAAGTTGTTGTGTATGTTTACATCGACGACTAATGATGATGTGTCGGGTTTTCACGATGACTATTGATGATGTAGCGGCTTCTTGAAGTAGATTCCCAATTCATAGGGGAAGATTTCAACATCTAACCTTTGTGACTCTGTTTCAAGGGCCAAGATAACTCTTGAAAACAAGGGGTGAGGAGAATGGGTGAAATGGGATTGGGCCTGAGTAGAGATAATTTTTTACTGATATATCCTAGCAGTTGGGGATTTTCAAAAAGATGAAAATTCACTCATTATACAATACAGTTGAAGTAAATGGGGGCGCTGGTGGGAGTGTTCTCACCTGTGTGTGCGCCCACGTGTCTGTGTGTGCTTGTGTGCGCATCGGGATGGAACTCCGCCATGCACGATACAGAGAGTAGAGGAGAAATCTAAACGCGTGACCATGTAGAGACAGAAATGACATGACGTTGTGTAAATCAGTGTTCATTTTGGCAGCTATTTTTGATTTAGTCTTAGTCTTTTGACGAAAATGCAAATTAGTTTTAGTCACATTTAGTCATTTTTATCCTTCTTAGTTTTAGTCAAGTTTTAGTCGACTAAAACAAATTACATTTTAGTCTAGTTTTAGTCGACGAAAACGAATTACATTTTAGTCTAGTTTTAGTCACATTTAATAGCCACATTAAACTCCTTTTCTATAAAAAGATATAGCAGCCTAATAGCTTAAAAATATATATTTAGTTTTAAATGTGAAAAAAAAAAATGGAGAGCAGGTCAGACGGGAGGCGAACACAGAAACGGCAGCTCGGTAAAAACCAACTGCAGCTTCTGCTCTGATTAAGAAGCTGAGGCGCTGATCTCTGAGCAGCTGAGACCAGAGAAACTGTGTTTTCACTGTTTCCATAGTTAAGAAGCAGTGAGTGACTGAGAGGCTGCTCCACGAGAACGCGCTAATAAGTGAAGATTATTAGCACTTTCACTGCTTTCACTGTGTCTCTCTGAGCGAGTTCCTGGGGCGGGGGGCGGAGCTGCGGACCGGTACGCTATCTGGGAGCGCACAGGCACACACACACACACACACACAGACTCCCTCGCCCGCTCCTGATACTTTATGACGGCCTGATACGATGATGTTTTAAAAATTATTGTGACTTAGATTTAGTCATAGTTTTTATTTTCAAAGATCCGTTTTCGTTACGTCTTCGTCTCGTCTCTGCATGGGACGAATATTTTTCGTTATAGTCTTCGTCAACGAAATTAACAATGGTGTAAATAAGACAAATAACATAAGTCCATTTAGTTTGTTTAATAAAAGAGCAAGCTATATACCTGTTTTATAGGAAAGATAACTTTAAATTACTTATGTTGAGATCTGGTGCTATATTAAAAAAAAAAAAAAATTACCTGACCTTCAAGGTGGGGCAGGGGCTGCCGTTGGGGGGGGCGGGGTGCCCCACTAATATAATGGTAGGGGAAACACTATCGGATTTAGCAGCAAAGCCGTTTACCCCTGAAAGTCCAGAAGTGACTGTACCCCCCGCCTCCATCGACATAGTGATGAGTAGATAATAAGGGAATTTCCATTTTTGTGTGAACTATCCTTGTAAGAGTCACTGTGATTTTTGCACTTAATCTTGACAAAAGAACATTCCATATATTTTACACATAATTCACAACACAAATACATATACAGTATAACTGTACCCAAATTTAATATATCTTGTTAGTGGGATTGAAGACAGAAACTACTTTTCAAGGGCGTGGTAAAATATAGATGAGACGCATAATGTGACTTTTTCGTCAAACCTTTTTTATCTGGAATATCCACATGTCAGAAAGTTACTCTTAAATGACCGTCAGGGTGATCTTTGTGATAAATGACCAACCAGTGTAACTCGAACACAGTTTTTACAGTTAAAAGCAGAACTAGAGTTACCATTGTCTCACTCATGAACCCTTCCCTGTTCATGCAAATTGCATGTGGAAAATCCAGTTAGGGGGTATTGGATTTTACATCAGCTGATAAAACTGATCTTGAAACGCACAATCTCATTGTGTCTTTTCTGTTTCAGACAAAAACAAACTAAAGCAGAACTCAAAATCTTCGACCTCAGGTACCTTCATCTGTTCACACTTTTGGTCTCTCGTCTTTAAAGGATATTTATTTTGACAGATTGTTGAGCGGTTGTGTTGGCAGTCCTGGATATTGATTCAGGCTATAATATTAGCTTACTTTTCTCTGACTGAAGTTCCCTGGTGCTGATAATCTGAGATATGGTTACTGTGCTGTCTGGGGTTTTGTTTTATTTGACTGACTGTTGCAATGAAATCCTGAAATACTCCTCTTTTTTTTTACCTTTTGGACCCAGACGCTGAATATTCACCTCCATCAAATGCCATGATGCCTTTTTTATTTTACCCGTTTATAATTTACATTTATTCATATCCTGTGTGACTGAACATGTGCCTATTGTTTTGTTGCAGTCTGTGCAAAGCGCTACAGGAACCGTACAGGACTCAGTTACCACTACACCCATTCCCACCTGGCGGAGGAGAACAGAGCTGGAGAGAGGAACAAGGTGGCGTCCAGATCGCCCTCTGTACCACAGACTGACAGACACAAACGTAAGAAGCCTGCCTGCTGATCCCATTTCATTTCAGTGATTGGTTTCTGTAACCAAACCAAAAATGTAATATACAAAAAGCTGCTTCATACTGCAGGGCCTGAAAATCAGGAAACAGCGATATGTCAGATCAGCCACATTCTGCTGTCAGAGTGCTCAAACACAAGTCAAGTGTTCACGCTTATGAGGCAGTACATATTTTAACCCCAACTTGATGCACTAAGATGACACAGGGATCTCTACCATCTCTACCATCCATCCTGTTAACTTGAGAAGCCAATCCAAAGAACGTGTTCCCATAATCAGGAAGTAAACTAGACAAAAAGATACAAATGTAGATACACGTATCTACACAATTTAACACCTCAGTTTCAATACTTAAGGTTTAACAAAGGCAGTGAAATATCTGTATATTCAATGTGTCTTAATAATGAGACCCTTGGATCTTGCATGGCTAAAGGAACACACCTACAGTTTCTTTTTTTCCCTTTTTTTTAATGAAATAATTAAACATTGTTTGTGGAAGGGGCACAGTTTAACCTACATGAAGTAAGGAAAATATTATTTATTTTGCACCAACCCCTCAAATGTTTGGCCAAACCAGCTAGAGTCCAGCTCTACACCCCGACATGCTCCTGAGTGACTGACAATCTAGTTTATGATGAGTTACACCAGAGGTTTGGTTGTTTCTCCATCGGCTGCTGCAAGTAGTTTCTATTATCAGACCACTTTAGTGACTTCTTTTGTATATGACAGTCGCAAGTGGTGTCCTGTCACAAACTCAATTCACTGAGTGTAGAGTTGTTACCCTGATGGAGACACAAACTGCCATGGCACTGAACGCTTCTCGACATCATCCTTCTAGACACCTACAGCTGTTTGTGTGAATATCAATCTGTTGAACTGGACATTAAATGGACTTTATCCTCTCAACCCCCAGTACAAAGTCTGTTTCATGTCCGATTGATTCGATGTGCAAACAGATAAAAAGGCTGAAACCGACTGACACAAGACGGAATGTAAATATGACACAATGTTTTCATGTTCAGGGTAATTGAACAATTGTGGTTGCAAAAAAACAACAACTTTCAACTAAGTCATCAGTTTTGCACATTGCCCCTGTACGGTCCCACCTTATACAAGGTTTTGACCAAGTTTGCCTGCCAACTTGTTTACCTGTAAATGCCCCACAGGTCCAAAGGGTCCAGGTGGGACGAGCATTCCCAGCAACTACTGTAATAAATGCCAGGGAAAGAAAACGGGTAAATCTGGGTCTCCCTTCTCAGCCTGCCAATGCTCAAGTGAGTTGATAGTTCAATGTTTTTGTGTGTGTGTTCTAACTGATTCCAAAGTGCGTCTCCACAATGGATCATTGGGAAGAAATTAGGAAATGAAGAGATGTTGTAGCCTTTGTTTGGTGCTGTCTGCCGTTTCTTTATCCGTCACCTGCTCACTGACTCTGTCCTGTGTCCCAGCTGCCCGCAGAGAAGAGAAGGAAGACCGGACCTTCACCGGAGCCGAGGAGCTTTTCGGCACCACCTCAGAGAGCGACACTTCCACCTTTCACGGCTTTGAAGACGACGAGCTGGAGGAGCCGGCCACAAATAGCAACGGAATAACCAATCGACACAGATAGAGCGAACCTTTAAGATTTCAAGAGACAATATTTTGTTTTATATATGGATTAACCTCTGGCAAAAATTTGCTGCTTCTTTTTCAATGTTTTTTGTTTGCAGAAAGCACAAAGTGATAATTTCAGGACAGAAATGCAAGTGGTATTTTATCTACTGAACATTGTTGAATAATTTATGAACTCCCTTTTTTTATATAAAAATATATATATTAACTTTTAAGGCAATGGACGACACTGTTTGTTGACGAGTGACTCGGCCTTCAATGCAAAACAGAAGATGATTTTTGGAGTTTTTTCCCCCTCACTGGAGCAGAAGAAGCATAAATATGACAAACAAAAAACACTGGAGTAATCGGAGAATTGAACAAGTGAAATTTTTCAAGACGTGGATAATTCGCGTGGGGGTTGATGAATGTCACTGCAGACCCCTACTTGAGCTACAAGATGTTTTTGAATCAGCAGTGGCTGTTGCTATGAAGGCCTCCTCTTCTGCTCTAACTTTGGATGAAACTTGTATGAAAATGAAGGAACCAATGAAAGGACTGCCACAGGCCACTGGAAGTGTTTGGATGAAGAAATCTATTAACTTAAGTTTTTACAGAAACCGTGTAGTTATAAAATGAAAGGTAAGCTACAGTTTCTTCTCTGATTTAGTAACAAAAGACATTTTCCAGATTGTGGATAAACAAAGAATTCATGTTTACTAAATGTTGACAAAAATGGAGGACATCAGACTTCAAATATTTATTATCTGAAACTTTTTGTGTAATTTGTGTTTGCAAATAAAGTAATTTAATAGTCATATTTTTAAACTTCACAAACCCATCTGTCAAATTTGCATCTAAAAAGATACCTGCGCTGAAACTGAGTGGCCAATGAGGTTGTGTTTCCACCCCTTTCCATTTGTTTGTTGGATTGTTTCTTTAGTAAAAGGGGTCACACAAAAATTACTGACCAATTTCAGCGTGCGTTTTTCCACATTTTCTACAGAGAGTAATTCAGAGGCTCTTTTCAGGAGCTGGTGTCTGAGTGTGTGAAATTTGCTGCCGCTTGATTGAATTCTAGGCGACGGCTGGGCCTTGACGGAGGTGTGCACTCCACCGAATGTCATTACAGCTTCTTCAGAATTTACTCAAATGTCACCATGTTAAAGACATTGGGGACAAATCTGCCTGTTTATATTGGGATCTGGTCCAAAGTGTAATGGTTTCTCCTTTAGTTCATACTTGCCCCGTTGAATTTGAATGGAAATTGGTTGACTGGTTATTGAGTTATCGGACTGACTGACTGACGACTATGAAAACATAACCTCCTTGGTGGAGGTAGAAATGGGAATGAAATGCAATTTTACTTTTCAGCTTAGTGAGCAGCTCTAGAGACTCATCTCCACTGATATACAACTATTGGATGGATTTATAGTGACATTTTGTGCTAACATTCACAGATGAACCCTAAGGACTATGTTGATCCTCTGTCTTTTCCTCTTGTACCGTCAACACATCAAAATGATTTTATCAAGCTGCAAAAATAATAACAGTCCCATTAGCCTCAGCTGCACTTTGTGTTTAGTGCTCGTTTGCATATGTTAGCATGCAAGCTAGCTAACTATGGTTCATATTAGGAATACAATACCTGCTCCTAACTCCTATGTGCATTTTAACATGCTAACATGCTTGATACTTTGGAGAGTATTTTTTTTTTATTATTCTTGATTTTTATTCTATTCTTAATCTTGATTATCTTTTTTGATTCAATCCATGATGTGTGAGTCTAACCCGTCTCCTTTGTGTTGTACAGGAGCACTCAGCACATGGGCCCAGCGGGGGGGGGTCGACCAGTGAAGAAGAGGATTTAACCCTCAAACTAATGAGCCTTCAGCTCCCTCCTGGTTTGGGCCTGAAACAACTGACTGATAAGGACAAACACGCTTCCACCTGTTCTATAGGCTGTGTGGCTTAGTTGAACTGCTCCCTCGACGATATGTATCGACCCCTTCTCAACATTTGATCTGTGACTACATCCAGCTTCATTTTATCCTCTCTGCACTGTGTTGGAGCTCCACTGAACTATGGGAACACTAAAGGCCAGGCCTTTGGACTGTTTAGTGCCCACCGGGTACGTTTGGGGCCCCCGCGGTCCAGCCTGCCCTCTCCTGCTCTGTGACTGTGTGTCTGCTGTGTGATCCGATGTGACACTAAGACGTCATTATCCTCATCACTGTGCCAGCCCGCCGCTCTGCACTGGAAACCAGCCCTGACAGCCATGACCCTCCAACCTGATTGGACCAGTGACCCTCTGACCCCCAGCCATAGAGATGGTGCTCGAATCCACCACTATTACATTCAGACCTCTGGACTACTGTATTAATACTCTGACATGGATGCAAAGGTTTTCTGCTTCTGTCCCTCTGTCTGGTTTTGCTATATCTCTTCTGCCGCTCTCATCTCTTATGGGTCGCAGTAATTTAGCTTTTTTTTTTTTTTTTTTTTTCATCTTTTCTCTGTTGTATAATATTTCTATGTTTTTAACTCTTTCAAGTTTGATAAGTATGACTTCTTGGGTTTGTTCAGACTGTATTGATACCTCTGTCCTGATCAGGTGCACAATAGCCACAACTACTCAGGCATCTTTCATTTCCTCTGCTGTTGATTGTTCAGCCATTCAGCCCTGATTCATGTGATTGTATTCAGTTGGCGAGGAGGGACGGTAACTCCACACAAGGATCCCATTATAATCAACTTCCAGGAGGGATCCGGGACGCCACAGTCTCGTGCTATAGGAAAAAAAAACAACAAGCTTCAACTCTCTGTCCCATCTGTGCTGAATTTACCCGGTGTCACGCTTGCCATCCACTTTTTGCCTAAATCTACAGCCTCAGTAGATTTTGCCAAGAGTGAAATTCATCTCAGATTCATTTCAAAACAATATTGTTGCTACAGCTACATAAACTCCTCAGATCTACGTACTTACTGAGAAGTGAAAAGTATAAACCCATTTATGTGACATTTCCGTTGAGTGCTTTTCGAGGGCCCATTTGCTTTATGACATTTAGAAGGTGCTTGAAGTACTGTAAAAAAAGAAAAGGCTTTTAGTTCTATAGGTTGCACATGCTGCATAAGAGGTCCACTTCCTTCCATGTAATTATTCAGTATCACTGCAATGTAATGATAGCTGCTCCGTTTTTGAAGCTAACCATTAATCCTATGTGTTTGTTTATGAATTTCTTGTGCATTCAAACCAACGTTCTTCATTTCCCTCAGGGACCCTCCGCATCGCAGTTTTATCTCCTCTGGACAAACAGAGGATCTGAAACCCGTCAGTTATCTCGTCTTCGTCTCTTGTGTCGGTAGCTTGGCGTTTCCAAAGTTACAACTGTGTCTTCTATCCGCTAACGTCCCGCCAGTCAGTGACAAGCGTGATGTGTCATCAGTCATTACCTGCTCAATGTTACCGATCGTGTACAAACAGGCCTCGCATGGTGCAGTTCTGAACAAAAAGGAGAAGCTCCAAGATGCAAACGTCAGTGATGTCCGCTTCGAATAACGTGTCACCAATCATTGAATAGCCTGTATACCTCGTCAAAAGACAGCAATAGGCCCCGATGCTCCCGTGTCAAAGCTGCCACGGGAGGAGAGGGAGGTCCGGGGTGGGAACGGAGCCAGGAGGAGATGAAATGGACATGATCTGCTATTTGTCTCATCTTCAGCTATAAATACAAGGCGAACTGGAGAGAATGAAGAAGTCTTCGTTTGTTAAACTATTTTTATTGTTCTGAGAAAAATAAAGAAAAAAATAGAGAATGAATGTTGATGCTCAGCTGTGTTTTTCTGACAAAAGGTCATGGGGTCGTCTTGAGAAGGCAGCTGATGAGCAGAAGAATCCCAGACAGGATCAATAGGTTGGAGTGACCCTCAGACTCGGAGCAGTCTGAGAGGAAAAAACACCACTTGAGGCTTTTTCTGAGTAGAGGTTGCTCTGGACTCTAATATAGGAATGAGACGACAAATAAGAAACTCCACTACAGGGAGTTATTATTGATCGGTCGGTACAGAGAAGTAAGTCTGCAGGGAGGGATTTTTTTTATTATTGGCAACTGCAGGAAGAGTCTTAGAAAATGACTGAAGACAACTTCAATAAGTTTTCTTTCAATACTTCCCACATCCTCTCGTCCATTTATTGACTGGGCAGCATTTGGTTTTTAATAACTTTAAAGTGCTACTCCGGGTTTTCAGCATTGCTCTTCCATAAATTGGCAGTTGTGACCTATACTGCAGTCAAAACACTTTGGCTTCACTTTTGGGGAGCTGTCATGGCGTCTCTCTTTATATATCTTTTTATATATGGGTCAAATCAGACTTTATTCAGTAATCTACATTTCCTATATTGTAACTTTATATCACCTTTTCATCAGAAACTCCATCCTTGCCTCCAAGTCTTCCTAACTGCTCTACTAATTTAAAATAACCACAAAAACCCTGATGACATCAGCAGGGTTTATTTTTCAGACATAATGAAAGTTCCTCCAGCACCAAAGAAGATATAACACAGCATCCATTTTGTTTTGCTTCAAGATGAGCATATCATTCTGTCAGACGGTCCAACTCTCTCATTCCGATTAAACAATTTCAACTATTGATGCCTTGACATTTGCTATATAACTATTAGGTCTATGTCACAGGAGAGTCTCCCTGGAATATAATCCAAATCACTATGGTAACCCCTTGTCTTTATCTTGAGTGCCATCATCAGGCCACAATTAATATGTCTCTGTGTTCTTACCACCAGCCTGAGCTGTATTTGCTGAGTGCTCATTAGTGAAAGAGAGGAGACACATTTACATTTCATCGTTCACATTGGAGCAGATGGAAACACCAGTGAGATCCATGGCCACACACACAGACAGGTCCAGAGCTTTTATTATTTGGTACCCATGAACAGATTACAGGTGCTTGAGTGTTTTAGAGTGCCAGTGGTCGTTTGGCTGATTGAGAAACTAAAAGCACAGAATGCCCTGATAATGTTACATGCATAGTTATGTGCCCATATAATAATAAAGTGTGCTTTTGGATAATGAAACGTTGCCAATTTACATCTACAATGCACTTTGTACACAGTGTCATTGTGTTTGTGCTGAGTAACATTTGGTACATCGACTCGAGTTAAGGGTCTCTTCTCTACCGTATAATCAAGAGGTTACTGATTCATGATAATAATGCTGATTATTAATATGACCTGTACAGTGTGTCGCATCACAAAGAATTGAAAAAAGACAGATGATTCACTCATTCTGCAGTGTAGTCCGTCACTGTAGCAGTTGCTTGCCTCAGGGGGAGCTGTGAGATTAAAATCTCTTCAGTCTGAGCTCTTTCCTGCCCGGAGAAGAAGGTTGAAGCCACAGTGGAGCAGAGAGGCCCTAATGTTCAGAGTGCCGCGGCCATGACGGCTCAAAAATTGTTCCCAGTTGCACTTTAGGGCTTGATGTCCTGTCATTGAGGAGTTTTGCTTCAGTTCAGGTTTCTTTTTGTCTCCATCTGTGTGCGTCTTTGGAGAATCAAGCCATCTTCCCCTAAGTTAACGCTCCGTTATGATCCAATACCATGCACCATTTTACCCACAGTCATTACAACACCAGACACTAGTAGATGGAGAGTTGTGGTTTACATTTGGCCGAGCAAGAGCGGGCAGCTTTCATCGTTTTTAGAAATAAAAAGATGGGACAATCATGCAGTACAAAAACGAAACAACCTAAATGATCCCTTATTGGGCAGCAGGCATTGTAACAGCTCCATGATTGGAGAACAGATATTTTTGACATCATGACGTCCGTCAGTAAAATGTGAATACATTGTTGAAATACTCTAATGCGGTTTCTCTGGTTTCATGTCCACCAGATGAACCCATGGCACTGGAAACTTTAAAAATAACATGACAGTTGGAGCATGTGGAGGCTATAACCCATGTGACTGTGCACACTAGACCTACAGTAAACCTCAAATCACTGTTTCATGGCCACGTGGGGCCATTTCTTTAAGTATCTCTGTTATTCTCCCAGGCACACAGATGCTTGAATACGATTAGTTTGTAGCAGCCTGAAAACGTTTATGAACGTGAAGTCAGGAGTCAGAGATAGGGGTGCTGAGATAATTAATGCTGTCATGTTAAATTCACTATTAATCTGAATGGCCAACACCATTTTATACCAGTTTCAGAATATTTTACAAAATCAGGGGTTGTCAATTCACGTCAGTCTGCATTTACAATCCACATTACATGTGTGATCAGATGGGCTACAGAGAAAATACACTTGATGCTCAACAATGAAATAAAAAAAAGAATTGAATTGCAGTTACAGCCATTTACCAGTAGAGGCTGCTTCAGCCCCATCAGCACCCCTTACTCCAGTGTCCTTAAAGCCCGGTGCTTAAAAACACAAATTTGCCAACTAGATATATATTAATCTTTGCCACATGTCTCAGTATTGTAGAGACAAAACATTGCTTCTCCAACAAAGACTTGGGTGAAACTCCGACAGTGTGTCTGGATGCTACATTAAGCCCTTTATGCCAGATTCTGGAATGTAATGAAGCATGAAAGGCTATAACTTTTAAATATCAGTTTTGTAGATGTCATTAAATATAATCTATGGGAGATAAAAGACAACTTTTTTTATGTTGAAAACGGCCCAACCTTTAACTGACATGTCATGTGCTTTATAAGAAACAGATACAATAGAAATTTCAAGATTATAAAAAGAGGTTGGGTATATATATATATATATATATATATATATATATCTTTAAAAAAAGATATAAGTGTTGTCATGCTTTGTTTATTGCTGGCTGTCTTGTGAGCATATAGACAAACGTTAAACAGATTTATGTCTCTGTAAATGTCTCTGCCTCTTTGACTTTTTATTTTAGGGTATGTCCCCCATATGTTTTAAAGCAATAGTCAATTCATTGCAAATAACATTTAAATGTAGCTTTTTTAATCAAAGAATATTGTTGCTTTTAATATCCAATTAACATAAATATAAAATAAAAACAACATAAACAAATCAGCTTAGTCGACTAACGGCCTCACAAACAAATTTGCCGACTATGTGATGAAACAAGGGCAGCGCTGGTCTGGATGTGCTTATACTGGATGCTGCATGCCATGTGTAGTGATGGCTGAGGTTCCCCTTGTCAGCATTGTCCTTTTCCTCAGTGGTTTGCGTTGGGTCGTTCACCCCAGCAGGCCCGGTGCTCCTCTATCAGTACAGTCCTCGGAGCAGCGTGTGCAAGGCAACGCACAGCAGCCCTGTCCAGCCTGGCTCCGCTGTCCATGCCCCGGCCACTGTGCGGGGGTCATCCCCCCAACAGGGTCTGGCTGGGCCCCTCCAGAACAGGCTGTGTCAGGATGACTGCATCAGGCCTGTCAGGCGCTTCCCTGTCAAAGACTTGCCCTGAAAGATCAATTCAGACGACCCGGATCAAAAGACTTAGATGCTGAGAGCAGGAGGTACTTTGTAAATCACACAGAATCTCTGCCCACAAGGTGATTTGATTTAAAATGCTAAGCTGCAACCATTCATGTGACTTATCTTACGCACACGTTCACATCCTGGCACAGGTTTTAAAGCCACAACAGAGTGTAATATGGTTTTAATTGCAAAAGCCACTGATAGTGAGGCAGCCAGTGTGGTTTGTGATATGAACAGCCCCAGCTCCAAATGACTTACCACACTGCGGGTGAACTTCTCCAGGGAGGTGCGGCGGCCCTGTTCAGTGTCTGCTGGCTGCTGCTTTGGGAGGGGGGGAAGCAGGGTGAGTGTTTGGGTCAGGTACGGGTGTCGACGGGGGAGAGTCGGGGATGATGTCGTTAGTGAGGAGAAAGGAAGAAAAATAAGGGGAAGGGGGGCCAAGCATGTCAGAGATGAGGGCCAAGGACAATGCAAGGGGGGGTTGCATATTAAGGGGGAGTGGTGTGAGTGGAAAGCCCGCAAGAAGGAGCAGTGTCCAAACGGGGGAAAGGGCAGAAAGGCGAGCATGAAGAGAAGCAGCTGTGATTGGCTGAAAAGCTCCATATTACACAGTAACAGCTACATGAGCGTTTGTTGAGCTGTGCACGTCTTCACATGACACTGACAAGCTTCATGATGTGGATACAATCACATAAAACACAATCACCTCCTAATACAACACTGGTGCATATGAGGCTGCATCTGTCAACCTATATAATTACTGGTCGTCCCTTGACATCTTTATAAATTTAGCTGCAGATTGGTATTTACTCTTTAAAGCTGTGTCATGATCCCTTGAAAGCTCAAACTAAGTTTCAACCTGCTGACTGTCATTGCATATGACAGATAAAAACTATTTTTTTTAAACATATGCTGGAGGATGTTAAATTAAATTAAAAAATTTAGTTAAATTAAATAAAAAATAAATAAAAAATAAATAAATAAATAAAATACATTTAGGAAAAAAAAATACAAACATCCAGGGGCTTTTTTAAATTCTGTACGCTTGTGTAAAGGGTCACAAGTTTAATTGTCAAAATATCCAGTATTGAAGTTTAAATGGGACTGATTAATTTTAGGTGCATATTAGCTAAATTATCATAAATGTATTTAATTAGTTATTAATAGGAAATATTTTTAAGATTTTTGAATCTTAATGGCAATACTACATTAGAATGCAGGAACAGATTGATGAACACCTGCTGATATATGAGGATTCCCAATATCTTATCAATGGAACACACCACGTTACAGTAACACATAGTTATAACTTTATTCAAAACAAAATTTAGTTTTGCAACATAATAAATCACGTCTCCACAGCACCATAATGTTATCTCAGTGAAAAACCTCATGTGAATATTGACACATAGAGCTGTTCAGGCTTGGACTCTGATCATGAGATAGAAGTTTGGTGGTGATAGGACAATGCACAGTAGAGTTATGACAACATCGTCTCCTTTTGCGAAAGATGAACCTTCGCCGTACCTCAATGTTTACACGGTTTGAGGGAATATCTAACTCTTTGAGTTAGTTTGTATCTTGTGATGAAACTCATTTCAATTTGAGGTTGATCTGATGTAAGCCCTGGTACAAGTATCTCAAAATAAAAAGGTGGAATATGGCCAAAATGGCCACTAAATGCAAATTAGCAGTCTTCCTATTGCATTTTTCAAATTGCATCTATAGACCTTTTTGTTTGCCTGGTCATAATACACACGTGTATCGATTTTTGTGAAGATCGGTTAATGTGAACACGTTCTGGGGGGTCACTGGGTTTTCCGTTGAGCCATTTTGCCACATTTTTTCCCTCCAGAATACGCACATTTCACCACTTTCGAATTTTGTGCAAAATTTGGTAAGAATTTGAGCATGTTAAGGCCTTCAAAAAGCCAGTTCATTTCCCTTAAATTTTTTTTAATAATAATCCTTACAATGTCACTGTGTGTCAGTGCCTGTCAGTGCTCGGGCCCTAATGATGAAATGATGTAAATGTACATTCAACAACCCTCCAGCAGTAGTGTAATATGGATACTACCCTAAGCTACATTCGTTTCTAAATCTCTGAACAAACATCAGGGAGGTTTATATGGTTTTGTTAATTATGCTGCTACTCTGGTTTATTTCTTTCTTCATTTTTTTTGGTCTTTGTCTTTATGTGTTTTAGGCTATATGAGAAATGCAATAAAAGTTACTTTTATAAAAGGAGAGGTGGTGTCGTGGTCAGTGAGTGCAGCTTACCTTCTTTCTGGCTAACAGGAGGTCTTGGTAGATGTTGGATCGCAAAAAGCGTGCATAGCTGTCACTTTTCATTAGCTTGAAAATGTGCTCCTGCAAGACAAAGAAGAAAAGTGATGAGATGAGAGAGAGAAAGAAAGAGATGTCTGATTGTAGCTATGCACTTCATGCATTGTGTGATTTTAGAGAGGAAGAGGATGGGGTGTGCGCAAACCGATCGTGCTGAGTAATGTGCTGCCAGTGAGAGGCGTCGCACGTGACACACCGGCGGCCCACGTTGAAACCAGAGGAATCCACGGCGAACAACCTATTCACGCCATTACTCGCCTCATTAGGCCCTGGCACAAACACACTCTGTCATTCTTCTTTCCCTCCTCCCTCCTTTCTATTCCTCCATGCCCTCGCGTTCATTCACTTGTGTAACGTGAGCGGGGTGGAAGGGTTCAGTGCTTTTGTGGGGCAAGTGTCGGAGACAGGAAGTGTGTGTGTGGGGGAATGAACTGTTGGATAAACCCATCTGAACTTCTGAAGGAGCTTTTTTACTTGCAAAAGATCTTGTACGGCTGAAATCTTCTTTTTAGATGAAACAACAGACAACACAAAGTACTGTCATTTTAATGGGATAGTTCACCCAAAAATGAAAATTCACTGATTATCTACTCACCATTGTGACAATGGAGGGAGGGGTGAAGTATCAACTCAAACCGGCATCAATTACACCAAGTTTTTAGCCTAGATGTCCTCTGATATTCTGCTCACCTGACTTTCTACTTACATTCTCAAATCTGGCTCGTTACTTTTTTCAATCTCCACGGATGACAACACAACGTAAAAGACGTAACAACACATTAGGTTGTCAACAAAAGAGGAAAACGATCCTATTATGTGTACGTATAACTTATTTCCTTACTTTTTACTTTTGTACATAAGTACATTTCAGAGCCTCTACTTTCTTACTTTTACGTGAGTAAAGGAACCTCTACTTTACCAGTCTTTTTTGCACAAGTATCTGTACTTCTACTCAAGTAAAGAATAAGTGTACTTTTGCCACCTCTGGCAACTGTACCCCTGAATCTCTAAAACTTTGTGTGGACTCAAACACTTCACGCATCCCTCCATCGGCATAGTGGTGAGTAGATAATGAGTGAATTTTCATTTTTGGGTGAACTATCCCTTTAATAACCTAAACTCCTCTATATGACTCCCTATTACTAGAGGTTGTATCTCTGTGTACAGTGGCAGGTGTTTTTACACTGTATCTGTTTGGGTTGTGAGAGCTGTGAAGAAAACGCCACAGTCCACCTGAGCGTCCTCGTAGCTGTATCGTCCGGGGTCTTTCAGGTTCTGGCTCGTGCGCTCGTAGCTGTGAGAGTCCAGGTTGATGGAGCTCGGCGCCCCCTCAGCCAGGAACTCCTGCCAGATCTCCTGCGCCCTGGCGGGGACGTCCTGGAGCGGCCGTCGCTTCAGATCCTGCACTGCTAACCAGAACCTACACAGTGTCACATTGTCACATCCAGTCAGTGTCAACGTCCCAGGAAAACAGATACAGTAAATACAAAAGCTGATTTTGTTTTTACTGTGTATCATATTTACGGATGACGCCATTTTCAATAGATAATTGCAACGTTGATTTGAAATATTTCAATATAATGTGCAATATCCCACATGACTTACTCTTTTTTCATTTAATTTCTACTTACTGCTGCTGTGTTTAGTATCTTAGTCTCATTTTTATGTATATCTACTAACAGGCACTGCTTTGGCATTACTCGGTATACACTTAATTTTGATTTAATTTCAAATACACTTATTGTACTTATACTTTTATTCATATACACTTGTATTTTAGACTTATGTCGTTCTTTTTCGTGTTTTTTTTACAGTAATCTATTCTACCTAATATTGTTCTATACTGTAAAATATCTAATATCCATCAAGATAAATAAAGTCTTGTTAATAAAATCTCATATTGTTTTACAGTAGAGTATGTTACACTAGCAGCATTAAATAAACTAAGGTTCTAATTGTAAGTACTCAGTGTTATTTATACTATAATACTTGAATATAACCCTGCAGGTAAGTAAAGTTCACGAATTTGTTCAGCAAAATCTCTCCAAGGAGTTTAGGTTTGCATCTGCTTTTGTTTATTTATTTTCAATATATCCGTTGACTCAGATGAAAAGATCAAACTCATTTAGGAGAATGATATTTATGAGTGTTTGTAATTTGGTGCAGATCCAAATAAAAAGTGGATCTAGTGAACTCGACTAAGTGCCACTCTGTTTTGGGGATTTGTGCAGCAAGATGTGACAAAATTAAACTCTGTTTAAACTTCAAGAGCTCTTGTGTTACTGTATCAAAAGTGGATTTCACTATTGTGACACTAAGAAATGAGGAGCTGCCAACAGAGATCTTCACGCTCTCACTTCTAACTGCTCAACCTCAGATTTCAAACTGACACTGACTCAAGTGAAAGCTTAATCACTTGAGACAACTTCTCAGTAGTTCTATCTCACTGCCTGTAAATTGACTTTGATGTTTAGAATGGGTGGAGTTTCCCTCATGCTACAATAACCCACACAGGGAACCGGTGGGACGAATATGAAATGTTGAAATGAGATGTGGATGGCGGCCTCACCGCAGGTTCTCTGAGCTGAACTCTGACTCCAGGAACTTCAGGAACTGGTCTCGTCCCACCGGGTCCTTCAGGGCCTCCTCCAGAGAGAAGCCCCATCTCTTCACACGCTGCTGGCTGGGGTCACGACTGTTCCCAATACAAGATTATAAGACAAAAAGAGATCAAATTAGTGTGATATTTTCTCTACAAATTTCAGAACTAAGTGAACCTCGTCTCTTGTTTGAGATCAGATGCAAACAGACAGATCCCAACAGTTCACCAGCACTGAGACCTCTACTTTCTACATGATCCAAGCATTATCAACCCCCAATAAACTGTCTGCTAACATCCCAAAATCGCCACATCCTCACCTCGCCTCCAAGTCCCAGAAGGACGTGTCGTCACTGACCCAGGGGTTGGAGGGCTCCGAGGCCGACACAAAGGGGTCGTAGTCCATGAACTGCTCCGTGTAGCTCATCAGACTGTCGGCCACTTTGGAAACCTTCATACAGTGTCGGTCCAGCTGCATGTTCAGGAAGGTCATCTGATGGGGAGCAGACGAGAGACTAATGAGGAGGATGAATAATCCAGCAGCTCATCGGTCTGCATCTCTGACTGCCATCATGATGGATTGTGTCAGGCGGTGTCGCTGGTGGGGACATAAGGAGAAGAGTCACCTCCTTCTGGATGTCCTCTTTGGTGGACTTCCTGGTCGGCTGCGAGCTGCTGTGGATGGGACTGGGCTGACTCTGGCCGTCGTCTGGGACCCCGTACACCGACTGCAGAGAGCGATGGCAGAGACGTGCTTATTTTGTTTTGATGGGATTTGTATTTGCTATAACTCTGTGCAGAGCTGTGACTCGCTGTCATGATATCAGTTGCTGTATTTGTACGGTGATTTTCTGCTCTTGATGACAACTCAAAGCACTCTGCAGTTCAGTTCATTCACACATTAACACGGCATCTATGTGCATCAATAGCACACTGGCACGGGCAATTTGGAGTTCAGTATCTATACAGAACAAGAAGGTCAGTAGTTTGTCCTCGAGTCTGCAAGTGAAAGTATCCTTGAGCAAGACTGATCCTCGAAAAGCCCCTGACGGCTCTGCAGTCACAAATGGAATTTGGGACTGAGAGAAAACGTTCTGAGTAAAGAAAAAGCGGCCTGAATGTAAGTGAATAGGTCAACGTGAGCTGTAAATGATGTAAAGTGTTTTTAGTGATCGTAACAAAGTGACTAGAGAATTGCTGTATAAATGCAGACTGTATGCCATTTGCACTCACACTCATTGACGTACTACATTCCCCTTTCTAGTTGGTGTATACTCCCCCTGAAGGCGTATTGCTCCTGATATTAACCCCCCCACTCACATAAAACAGCAGCCACTTGTCAATGTCATTTCTCTGAAGGTTTTCTATAGACCAGAGAGGAACCTTCTAACATTACACAGTGACAGAGCTGTGCTTACAAATGGCAGCCACCAGGTGCAGACTGTATGCCATTTGCACTCACACTCATTGACGTACTACATTCCCCAGTGCCTTACTCTAACCGTAACCATGACAACTACATTCCTGACCACATCACCTACTCTAACCCAGACCTCCACCTCATTATAGCCTGAATCCAACCTATATGTCGTCACTTTGTCAGGTCTATAACTCAAACGGGTCCTCACAAATATACAGAGCACAGTAACGCTAATGCAAAATTTAATCAAAATAAACCCACAGATTTAATTCTAATAAAACTATATGGTAATTACGTTTGTGAATACATCGAATAGATTATACTAAAGTGAAGTATTATTATTATTTTACATTGAGTGCAATGTATTTTTGTCCAAAATATAATAAAGAATTAATAGTGACACTACTACTACTATACTATATAATAAATATATTCTATAGAAAATACATTTTAATTTTAAATATAGTTTTGTCAATGTAAACGAAAACATTTAGAAGACATATAGCAAAGAAATTTAATATAATTTTTTTTTTTGTCTTCAGTTTCGTTTGTTGAAGCTCCAACGCCACTAAACCTGATATTGTTTTTTTGTCCAGAAGTCTCAACTTTTTGAAAATATGACCCCAGCTGTTCTATAATCCTGTGTGGGAAGATGGTGGAACGATAACGCAGATAAAAGACATTAATATCGATGTAGGAAAGCCACCCTCCCAGTTTCCTCTGCTCACCTTTTTCACCCTGTGTGGGTTCTTCTCTCTTCGGCACTTGCGGATGTCCATCTCCGTGGTGTTGACGCAGCCGGGCTGTGGGAGGCAGCAGGAGACAGATGAGTGTTGCTGGGTCAGATAACAGGGTTTCTCCAGCAGTGCATTGTCTGCGCCTGTCCTCTTCAAACAATATGCCACTGTTCCTCCATTCAGCCAATGCCACGCTCTCTGAAGGCTTGTATGCAAAGTGACTGGCACCAAATCTGATTCTGCCACCAGCGACAACAACAGGCCTCCCTGCTGAACAGTGCGAGGAGCTGAATCTGCAATTTTTCAGGCTTTAAATGCCAAAATTGTCAACCCACATAACAAACCCTTCGTTTATTTCCTTTTTTTTGTTGCAGCCTCTGACCTTATTTTCCTCTTCTCTTTTTTTGTGACCCAACAAACTCACCACAGGCCGATGGACGTCCCAGAATGCCCTCTCCTGGCTGTCCAGGATCTTCCTCTCGGCCTTGTCCTTCTTCCTGTCGATCCTGCAAAAACAGAGGACACAGGCCGCTTCCTCACACCTCTGAAATATCAGGTCAAACAGCACCAACTCAACAAACCAGGCCTCTGAATGAACGAACAAGCACTCTCTGGCACACACACATACACTGAAACCACTGACAGTGCAGACTTGGGAGAAAATAACTGATGAGTGTGGGTCTTAACCTGTCTGGTCACTTCACCCGCCGTGCCTGGTGCTTCCTCTGATCAGGCCAAGCTCTTACATAACTGGCATTTACCAACCGGGCCTTTCTAGGTGGTTTATACTCCCCCTGAAGGCGTATTGCTCCTCATATTAACCCCCCCACTCACATAAAACAGCAGCCACTTGTCAATGTCATTTCTCTGAAGGTTTTCTATAGACCAGAGAGGAACCTTCTAACATTACACAGTGACAGAGCTGTGCTTACAAATGGCAGCCACCAGGTGGAGGTATTACATCACACAGGAGTTGGGGAGAAACGTTTGTGTGTTTATGTGTGTGTGTGTGTGTGTGTGTGTGTGTGTGTGTGTGTGTGTTTCTAATTCCATAGGGTAATACTTGTATTTAATGCTTGTATACCCCTCCAGTCAAAGCAGAGCATAAAATAAGAACATTCCGAATTAAAGAATGGGTCTGATGCCCAGCATCAGACCCAGGCTGAAGGTTATTTCCTCTTCCTTGGGGAAATAACACGAGCATCATGCATATGGTCAAAGGTTGTTGTTTCATATATTTGAATGTATAAACCTCATTAGTATCAACCAACATCTCTCCCCACAGCCCTCCTCCTGTAACTTTGACCCATCAGTGTGACACTGACGTCAACAGGCGGCGTGTTGTGATTCACTCGTGAAGTACACAACGTGACTCACTTCACTTGAGCCTCAGCTTGCATGAAGATGAATTCCCACTTCCTGGCAAAGGCCCTCTGCAGCCGGGCAAGGTTTTCCTGGAGGAACCAATCAGGACAGAGAGACAGGTTGTTTTTAATTCAAGACCTTTAGATGATTTTCATAATCCGTTCCCTGTGAGGCTGGGTAGTGTCTTTATGTTACTGTTGCTGAGATGGGACGACCTCTGACTCACTGGGAAACAAGTCATTTTTGGATCCACACCAATTGTACCCACTCATAAATATCAATGTTTTTTTGTTTTTTTTATCAATCTCCTTGAATTAATCTTTGAGAAATGAAAGCAAATGTTGAATAAAACCCTTTATATCTTGCAATTTTAAAGAAAATTAAAAAAAACATTCCTGACTCAGCTCTTTGATCTGGATCCACAACAAAATGAAATGAGCTCTACTCTGACCCACACAACAACCTTCTACCAAGATTCATCCTAATCCATTTTTAGACGCTAAACTGCATTTCGTTGTATAATTACTTGTACTGTGCAATGACAATAAAGTTGAATATAATCTAATCTAATCTAATCTTTTGCATAATCTTGCGGAAATGATAACTAATAAATGCATTCTTATAGAAATAGTTTAACATTGTGGGAAATATGCTGTAGGTGTTTTCCGAGTTCCTGGAGAATACCCACACAAACACAAGGAGAACATGAAAAATCTTCACAGAAAGACCCGTGGCTGAATCAAATAGGATTTGAACCAAGAACCTTCTTGCTGTAAATCTCACCAAAAAAGTTACATAAGTAATAAGTAATACAATTTCTTTTATTTCCAGAGTTGTATTTTTATATCATCTCTGATCTGAGACCACAAGGGATGATTCCTATCAAAGCTTCATCACAAACTCGTGAGTTCACAGAGTGTGATCCAGCACTGCATGAGGCATTGTGCTTTGCATATAAACTCACACATCAAAGCTGCGTATTAAAATGTGTGTCCACTCAATAACAAACCTAAATGAGCATCTGTTGAAGACACAACACATGACCTCATTACAAACAGAGGAAAAAATACTGAGGACCAACTAACAGGCGTGTAACAGTGAGAGCAATGAGGCCCGGAGGCATAAAGTGACCTGAATATGGAGAAAGGAAATGTACTGGACAATAGTTGCAGAGTAACTCAGAATATGAAAATGCAGTGGGTTGCTGTAGTGTAACCAGCAATCAGCTCTGCTGACACCTCCCCTGAGACTGTATCGATCTGCTGATGCAAAGTACGCTCACAGATACCTTTGTTTACATTTTGGAGACAGTTAATGACTGTGTGTCATTCTGCCAAATGGTGCTTCTGAGAGAAAGAAGAGCGACCTTCATCGAGTCTGTGTCAAAATCTGTAATGTGATAAAGGCTTTTTTGCTCGGAGGAATGGATTTTGGCATTTCAAGGCCCCAGAGGACTGGATATCAGCGCTTTTGTTCCTCAGGAAAGAGGACATTCATTGGGTCATCGTATTATGGTACATTCACAATGGGAGCTTAGAAATGATTAACTTGCTGGCAATAGGCACAAACCAAATTGACAGTAACTGTACTTACAGCCTCGTAGTCGGCCAGCTCGAGCCTGGCCTTATTCTGCATGGTGCGCTTACACAGGTAAATGGCTGGAGGGGGGAGAGAGAGGAAGAGAGGGTGAGACATGAAGGGGACAATGGAGGTGGAGAGATGGATCATCTGCTTTGCACAAAACAATACAAACGGGTCTCTGACGGCTGGTAGTCTTTATTTACTGAGGTCTCAGCTGTGTGAACCAACACTAATGAATGTTACACCGGAGCAGGCAGGCGTTGTGTCATCTTCCGAAATAACAAGCCTCAAGTAAATGTCATGGAAATGAGGCTGTATCTGTGACTGTCTGGCTAATCTCATCCCATAGGACCCTTCTCAGGGGGCAGCAGATACATTATAGGGAACGGCCCCCATGGATCAATACTCAACGGGTGTCAACAGCGGGCCGACAGTGTGAGGCTGTGTATCAGCTCCGGAGGAAGACTGACAGCTGAAGGGTTGAGAGGGATCTCGCTGGTCGGGAAATGCAGACATAAAAAAAAAAAACCCTGACAGACAAGAGTGTGACTCACCATAGTCTGTGTTCTCAGGCTCCCAACAGTTTGACGGCCAGAAGTACGGAGACTGATGAAAGCAGAAGGGGAGGAAACAGAAACAGATTCGGTTGATTTGCTTGTATATCTGAAATACTTCCGATTCCTTACATACAAGTAGAGAAGAACAACAATATTCTCCTGTAGGGTTCTTCTCCCCCCACCCTCACTCCCCCTGCACTTGTCTTCCACACTCTAAAGACGACTCTTTGTTTGATAATGATCCTTGATGTCAACGTGCTGCACGCAACTATCTGGGGAGCCATGGTAGCAATATTCTCTCTATCCATATTTAATTGTCTATTGCAACTGATATTACACATTCAAAGTTCATTCCCGAGCCCATTAATAATGGATCACTCACATCTACCATGCATTCTTAATAGCAGGGCCAGATTTAGAACTCTACGGAACCTGACCACATATTTCATTCCCACTATAACTCATAATGATAATTAGCCAACGAGAATGAAAAAAGGCTGATGGTGAGGGATGTGCTTGTTGAATGAACAGACAGGTTAACATGCTCCTGTTCAGCACCGTGCGTCTCAAGGAGGATGAGGTTCATCTGTTCGGCACAAACCGGAGACATTTGTGACAAACAGCAGAAGACGGTTGTCATTAAATCTAGGTCCTCTACCAGTTTCCTGTCTATTTTAAGAGGAGCAAACAAAAACTCGGCTGTCACTCTGCCTCACAGCACAACTAATGGAGAATAGCCAAATACGTTTCAAATGCTCCGTGGACTCATTTTTTACAGCCTCTGATGACGTGGGCTTGTTGCATCACGACAACATCAGAGGGAATATTTTTAGCCGCCGCTGAATGAGCAAGTGTGACACACGCTGGCCTCCCTGCGCGGGCACAACAATGGCTTTTAATCTCGAGCAGTGGAGGTGAAGATAAATGCGTTCGGAGGTAGATTGAGGAGGAAGAGGAGGAGGAGCGGGGGAAAGGCTGGTGACAGGGAAAAGCAGCCAGCTCAGCGGTTCCCATAGGGGAGCTCTGGCTACTGTAGCTGGATTAAGACGCTAATGGCTCAGTCACAGCATGAGTCATCACAGAGCCCATAGCCATCAGTAGGAACCTGTCAGAGTTCATGCTGAACCAGAAGGAGGGAAGACGAAATAAACAAAACACCCCTCTGGCGAGCTGCCGGTCCACAGGCCTTTCAGTGCGACCCACCTCCTGCTGCGACGCTGCGTCCAGCAGAGATGGACGATATCGACCTTGGTGGGATGAGTAATAGGCTTAGCGGGGATTGTTCTCATTACCATCGTGCAACAAACCTATCCCTCTGATAAACTGCCATCATCTCCCTAGTCTGTATTCAAAGACCTCAATTTCAAGTTGACTTACTCATCCAAAGTATACGTCTGAGCCAAATGTGCCGAAATAGTGCAACAAAACCTGCAACATACTGTATAACCACACAACATAAAGACACAACAAGGCTACGATGGTGGGTGTTGCACATGGTGGGAGAGGTTCTGTGGGTACACCCAACACAGTCAAACTTAGTCAGGACTGGCAGAATAATGAATAAATACTAGACAAATTATAGAAAGTGCAGAAAGACCTAAAAACAGTTGTTGGCAAAGTATTTCCCCATATGATTACTCTACGTATAATTTTAATATATTTTACAACGATAGTACAATTGTCACTTTACAACTCAAACTGTATAACAAAGAGTACATCGAGTTAAGGATATAAATATAAGGAATAAACTATTTAAAATTTAAAAACATTACTCCACTTTACTGGATTACTTTACTCACTGTTTATATTATTAATATGATTGTAGTTATTCTGGGATTATATTTTAAGCTTGAAGCTTGCTGAGTTGAATAAAACTTTTCTTCAAGTTGAGTTAACTCACGTTTTAAGGCAGCAGGTTAACTTTTGTTTTTAAGTTTGACCAACTTGAAATTGAATAGAAAGAGTATTAACAATATCAATATATTAAGTATAGAATTTTTTGTGAGAAGACTAAAATGGTTGAGCTGTTTTGTAATACTATAATAATACTACTAATAATAATGATACTAATAATAAAAGATACTTCTATATTATTTTACACAATAAGAAGTCCTAACAATATGTAGTCAAATATACAGAGTATAAACAAAGATCAGTAATAGCTGGCTGATTGACACATATTATGAAAGTAATAATAAATAACAGGAGGCACAGTGGTGATAAGAGGTCGTAAGTGACACTGCAGGTTTGTCCACTGAAACACATGCAGGACTCTACGTGGCGAAGGGTTCTGTACCTGAAAGCGATAAAGGGTTCCATCGTCCTTAAGTGTCAGGACATGGTCAGAGATGGGGAAGATGTAACCGTGTGCAGCGACCAGACTCCCGAGGTGGATGGCTTCAGCTGTTGACACGACAGGTGGCACACAGACTTAAAATTGCCTGTCACTTCATCTGAGATGCTACTCTACCCACATGCAATGACAGATCTCTCAGCAGCCGTACCTGGATCCTCAACGGAGAGGTTTTTCATCAGCCACTGAACGATGTCCGTCCCTGTGGATCGGAGAAGGACATTGGTTAGAAGTGACGTCACTCAGCTGCAACAGATTCAAACCAAAGCCATTATCTACAGACAAAAGATGAGCTTTGGGCAGGAGGTGTTTGTGCTTGGTCTCTGCTCAGAAGCTGAGGGTCAGAGCTGTCAGAGCTGAGTAGGAGTCAACATAATGTTCACAGGTCTGCAGTCCCCACTCTGTCTGACACCCTCGCTGCTCCTGGACAGCACAATGTTTGGCCGCGGCCTCTCCGTGGCGCTGGGCAGAGGCTGCCGAGAGAGAGCGAGCGAGAGGCAGTCAGGCCTGGAGGAGCCGTGTAAAGAAGTGACTCAAAAAACAGCCTCTGGGAGAGCGGGAGCAACTCCCTCGTCCACCACTGGTGACTCATTTCATGCACAAGCACAGACACACACACACACACACACACACACATGGAGGAGTACAGTGTTTGCATGCAGATGGGTAAAGACGGATTCAAAAAAAAGGAAGAGAAAAATAGCATATCTGCGGCATGACAAGGGCAGCGTCATACCACAGGCAGTTTCCCCCCAGTGGCCGAGGTCTTCACTGCAAAGGCATCATCTGCTTCCAACTGTGGCAGCAGCGAACTAAGCGAGCACCAAAGGTCATGTTTGCTTTGCAGTTTCTGACTCGACGGGTCTCGCCAGAGCACTCTCGCTGGGAAAGACTACAGCGCTCTCACATGTGCACACACAATTATCAGCTCATCAGGGGAGATTCAGGATTATTAAGGAGGAAAAAGATTACAATCACACACAGACATGGACAGTAAACACATACACACACATGCACACACAGATACTAACCTGATACCACACTGGGGATCTTGGAGAGGAAGCTTTTGACGGTCCGGATGGCTACACCTCCTGCTTTCTCATCTTGTATTCGTGTCACAATGTCTTCAATCTACAGTGAGGACAGAGGGAGGTCATCTTTAAATTTCAATCACAAGTGTTACGTGTTTCATTTAAAGTTATTTACTCATTCAAACAATTCATTACTGTTGTTTGTAGAAAAATGAGAAATAAAAAATAAAATAAAAAAATACTTTGCTTTTAGCCCATTGCTCTCATCTGAATTGGCTCATACAACATGTATTATGATGGTACAGACATTTTTTATTTTTTCAATATGTAAATCTTTACGATGTGATAAACATACTTTCAGTAAATTAAATGAGCCATTTTCTGCAAATTTTGAGGTTCTTAATTAAAGTTTGGGTCAGTACCCAAATTTGTTTTACATGCTCTCATCAAACACATCACTTTCATCAGACTGATTTCTGCAGTTCCTCTTTTCAGCCTCTGTGTAAAACACTTGGTCTTAGCTCCTGTCTCTTTAAGGCCCCGCTCCCGGCTGCATCTCTAATTGGCCAGCTTGTCCACTCTCTCGTGATTGGTCAAAGGCTTCCACTTTGACCAATCAGTTTGGGAGAATTACTGGAAACTTTTGCAGATTTTCTTTTAGATCCTCAAAAAACCTTTATAAAACTGTGGAGGAAGAAAACCCCCTGAAAAAGTATTGTATAGATCATCATATAAAGTGAATACTGGATGTTTCAGTCCACTGCAAAGATCAGGCCTTGAAGACAGAGTGAGTTGTGATTAAAAATACAAGAGAATTGACTAGTTTACTGAAACACCTCCACATTGTGTATGTTCATGGTAACACTGCTGCATTGTGGGTGAATTGGATGTATCGAGTGCTTTGGTCAGAGGCTCCAGGCCAAGTGTAAGAGGCTTTCACTGCTCTTCCCGAGGGGCCGAGATAAATAAAATCACACCTCAGAAGCTGCCGGAGCCCCAAACACATCACACATCAGCCGCCGGAAATCAGGCCCGGCACGGCTCGCCACTCAACCTCCACACGGGGGAGAACACAGACAGTAAATAACGGACACCCTGTCACTCAAATACATGGACAGTGGACACACGTGTTTAAACACACACATGAACATACAGAAAAAAAACTATATAGACCTGTAAAGGGTTTGGAACAGAAAAATGTACTCAGGTCAAATATTGATGTGAGCAACCAGTGCTCCGATGCCTGGAAGAGTCTTGCTAGAAATCAATCTACATCAGAAAGACCCTGCTTCTGCACACCTAGCTGTATTATCAGCAGACAACCGTCTGCACTACTGTGGCTGCTAAGGTCGGGCTATTAAATTCTTTATGGCTCCCTAAGCATCTGTCTAGAAGTACACTCCGACGCTTGCACACACACACACACACACACACACTCACACGCATATGCCCCCACACACACACAGTATAGCAAAGCTGATTAAGTGAACGTTTCGAGGGTTCATCTCCCGGGCTCAGCAGAACACAGTGATTTTAAAGGAGCTTCTTCTGATTCCTCTCAGCTGAATCATGTTCCCTCAGTCTCCCTCCACAGTTACAGTCTACTTCACGTCACGATCGCAGGCTCACACAGCATCACGCTGCGCTCCAGTTCGTGCCGTTGCGGCACACTTCTGGACCCTC
This sequence comes from Platichthys flesus, assembly GCF_949316205.1. NCBI lineage: Eukaryota > Metazoa > Chordata > Actinopteri > Pleuronectiformes > Pleuronectidae > Platichthys > Platichthys flesus. The sequence goes on along the minus strand of NC_084954.1, from coordinate 14,731,440 downwards.
TCTCTCACTCCTCTCTTGCCTCTTTCCTCCACTGATCATTCATCATTTAACACAGCAGATTTGTGAGTGAATTTCTTCCACTGTGGAGAGAATACAGACTCTAAAGCCCTGAATTAAGATGTGGGATATTATGTTAATGCGTTTATAGTTTTTGGGATGAATAATACAAATCTGTTATTCATCTGTCATCCAACAGAATGGGCATCAAATTACATTTGGCTATTACTTGACTTTTACATGTTCTTTGATGATGAGGGCTTAATTATTTCAAGTTTTTCTTACTGTCAACAAAGCCAAAATTAGAATGACACTCCTTTTCTGCCAACAGTTATCGTAAATTCAATCAAGCTGCAACCAATTGCACACACTCACAGCTATCAGCTTTCTAATGGTTCCTATTTATTCATCTAGATCCATGAATTATTCCCTTGGAAATTAGTCAGAAAAAGAATAAGAGAAAGCCTCTATGTTAAAGCTGCCTGCAGGTTCCACCACAAACTGTAATTTTTTCTCTTTCTTTAAATACTGTAGGTCCCATTCTACCATCCTACTGACAAACTAGTCGATAAACAAAAATGTATATCTTTAAACACAGATTACGATACTTGAATGTAAAAGTATTTATTTTCCTAAAATAACTGACACTGTAGTTTGTAGGGGTGAACATGCTGAATGGCTTGAGACTATTTTGAGCAGAGGATAAGACATATTGGGTGAGTAGTGAGTATTTATGGAAGCTGGATGGTGTTTGTGGTGTCAACTTGAAAAATGTGTATGTGGCAACTTGTGGCAACTTAAAAACATGTTAATGGTTATCACTCTGTGAAGGGTTTTCAATGCTTTTACACCACAATGTAGTATGTTAGGAATTTCTTTATTGTTATTGTTTACATGGGACTTTAAGTAATATCACCAGTCATAGTGTTCAACTAATCGTGTAACTTTTGATTCGATGAGCTAAGGAATACTGACTATAGACTCAATATTAAGATAGATGAAATAAGGTGAAGCCAAAGTGTTTTAATTTGCCCCTGGTGGTTGGCTATAAGGTAAAATAAAATATTGCCTCCTCCATGTAAGCAGATGGGACATGGAGAAGGATCTGTCCAGTATGTGTATCGGCAGGTTCTCGATACCATGGCTCAATCCAACGATTGCTAGAACTCAGACTCCAATCGATATCATTGTTGATCGATAATGGCAATCTTATCCATGCTGTTTCAGCTTTAACCGTTTATCACACTGACCAACATACTGACGAGTGACGACATCATCAGTCAAATCAGGTGTCAAGTTTTTAAAGGCCAATCTGAAAACAATGTCTTGAAGTGTGTGTGTGTGTGTGTGTGTGTGTGTGTGTGTGTGTGTGTGTGTGTGTGTGTGAGAGTGAGTGTGTGTGTGTTTCTTTCTCAGCAGTTCTCTCTGTACCTCTCTTTGTGTGTTTTTACTTTTAAACTAATGTAATATTCATCCTCAGTCGTCCTTTGTTCCTGCAGGATTGTGCAGCTTTAAAGTCACAGTCAACGACAAAGCTATACACACTCTTTTGGAGAAGTGGATAAAGAGAGAACAACAAGCGGAGCGTGCATCCAGCTACAGCACATTTACTCAGCCAGCCACCATTACAATCAACCCCACTACCTGGGAAAAGCATTAAGTGGATGACAGGCACAAGGGCCCCATAAATCCAGAACAAAGCAGCCAGATGTATATGGATTTAATAACGCATATAATGCAGAGGAGGGAGGAGCCGGAGAGCAGTGCGTGGCAAGACAATTACCAATCTCACACCATAAGCTTGAGAGAACGTCTTGGCATAAATTATTGACGAGCACCAGCTTTGGAGAATTACTGCTTCAAGTCTGTTGATAAGACTCTCACAGGGGGCATGAGAGAGAGAGAGAGAGAGAGAGAGAGAGAGAGAGAGAGAGAGAGAGAGAGAGAGAGAGAGAGAGAGAGAGAGAGAGAGAAAGAGGGAGGGAGAGGGAGAGAGGGAGGGAGAGGGAGAGGGGGAGGGAGGGAGGGAGGGAGGGAGGGAGAGAGAGAGAGAGAGAGAGAGAGAGAGAGAGAGAGAGCCTTTGTATTTCAGGCCTGAGTTCGCCTACATGTGAGCACGAGCAGTTTTGCACGAGAACAATCAGGTGCACAACAGATTAGCACTGAAACATCACAATCGCTCGTGGGAAGATAAACCCCTCCACGCACAACAATGGAGACAAGGCTTTGAAATCAGTTGAGTTCGATGCCACTGTGACGGACTCCTCGAATCCCCTGACACACAACAACATGGAGAGGATAACGTCCTTTTGTCTCTGCTCCCATGTAAAAACGGACCTTGGTCGGGTTATATAGCGGCACAGAGGGAACGGTGGGCCTCCTTCTCTGCCTATAGGATGAAGGCAGACGAGAAGTACTTGGGAACAACCATAGAAAGTGACCACTGTATCTCCTGCGTGCCCAAGCTAATGGCGTGTGCGGCTCGGTGTGAAGGGCCCTCGAGAGGAGAACGTCGCTGCTCGCCCGTAATAACAGCACTTTGCCCCTCGCTGCACCCGGCTCTATAAATGATTATCAGGAGAACACTTGTGTGTCTTGCAACCGTGTGTTTGCATTCGCAGCACACGTGTGTTCAAAATGTCTGGCACAGCACGTCTGTGTGTTTGTCTGTGTGTCATCCGTCTGTCTTATCTTTTATAGCTCAGAGGGCTGCAGCAGCCACTCTGTATACAACACATGTATGAGGGGAAGGGAGGATGCCGCCTGGGGGGGTGTGGATGTACAAGCAACAAGAGGCCACTACCACTGAACATTTACTCCACATTAATGTCAGGACGGTTCACTCTTCATGTCTCAAGATGTCCCCACTTCCTGCTACATGGCTTTGTAATTGGACTTAATGGAATGAAATAACACCATCTAAATGGGAGCATCAGTGACAAAAATAACCATAAAGTAAATGCGACATGTTGGTAGGCGGCTCCTGATGGAAACATCCACTCCTAATTGAAACTCTGTGACGGTGTTCTCTTTTCTTTTTTTTTTCTTTTCCAAAAATGGCGAGAGATGAGGCTATTAAAAACTGTCCCAGTCTTCAGAAATGAGACCGCTGCTTCTAAAAGACGGATCAGGCGGTAATAGTGTCATTAATGATTCAGCAGTCATCGCAGAGTAGACCTGCCATTGTAGAAAGACGTTGGGGGGGGTGGGGGGGGTGTGTGAGGGAGAAGACAGATGTCCAGTGGATCATTTTTTATCCACTGGGACCTGCGAAGATTAAATCGTGGTCAGACTTTGAAAAGTTTTCAAGTTTGGGAAGTGATTTCCTGATGTTAAGGTGAATGAGAATGACCTTTAACATTACCTCAGTCCTATGTCAATATGATGAGCTGTGGTCTGAATTTGATAGGAAAAATAACTTTTATGGTTGATAAATTGATTCTGACACTCTTTATCTTTATTTGTTGAAATCCTCTTCACGTCCCGATTTTAAAAGTAAATAAAGTTGTCTGAAAACACAGCCTACTCTTGCTTTTCCAGGATTACCAATCCCTGATACTTTGTGTAACTCAAACTTAATATGCTACTAAATTCATTTCTAAAGTAGGAGGTATTGTGAATTATAGGTTTCAGTCTCACTACAGGGGTTTGGAACATTTCAGCATCCAGTTTCAAACAGGTCAGAAAGAAAACAAAAATCATCAGATTCATGTTGTGTCGTACGCCAGAGACGATGGACGCCGCGGTGCTGAAGTGGCAAGTCAGGAATTCATCGGACAAACAGAATCTCTCACTGTGCTTCTCTTTGTTGCAGCTCCATCGCTTCATCTTCTGAAGTCACGGCCACATCCGTCTCCACACTGACCAAGGATGCCTCCTCGGAATTCTCACAAACATACTTCATCAAAACGTCTGGCAAACAGTATGGAGCCAGAATGTGGAAACAGCATGACCCAGTTCAACCTCTGAGCTGATGATCTGTTGCTGACTGGTCTGATTGGACTGGTCCAAATCCTGGACTTGATATATTAGTACACTTTCTGCTTGGAGTATTAACAGACTTGTTTTTCTGTAGCTGCAGTGTTGCCATACCCTACAGTCCCATACTTGTTTTGCATTGCCTTCTAATTGGCCGTAAATCAGTTGCTATGTCAGCTTAGACCAAAATTGACTTTGTTGGTTTGCCCTACAGCTTCAAACTGCTTTATATACTTTAAATTAATTCATTGCCTAAAACATGCAGCTAGACTTTCTTACTGCCTGTATTTTGTTTGCGAAGCTAAGTGATGCCTTAAATGCAATTTCATTTAAACTTCCAGATGCATGACACTTTTGATTGTTACTTTAAAAGTGTGTTTATTGTGTTTCAACAGATATATTTATGTTATGAACATTTTATGATGTCAAATGTCTAAAAACAGCTAGACCTATGCTTTATATCTTATTAAATTAATATGCGGGGAGAGCGTGGCCTAGGGGATAGAGCGGGTGCTCTGCAACAAGAAGGTTGCCGGTTCGAATCCCACTCTATCCCATCTGCATGCCTAAGTGTCCTTGGCAAGATACTGAACCCCTAGATGGCCCCTCATAAAATGATGAGTGTTCTAAAAAAAAAATGTAAGTCGCTTTGGATAAAAGCGTCAGCTAAATGACATGTAATGTAATGTAATGTAAATTGGGAACGTGTATTATCCCAATTTTCTTCCTACAGAAATCAATGATGTTATGTCCAATTTGAATGCATCAGCACCGTAGTAGGAACTAAATTTATCTATTTATCCAAATGTGTGTTTTTAAAATACACGTTTTACATAATTTTTTGAGAGGAATGTTCAAGCGTAGCATGGAGAGCAAGAGTGGGGAAGAGAAAGCAAACGCTCCGGTCGGAGCCGAACCCACACCTGAGGTTTTTGACAAATCTGCATCTGAAGTCAGCAGAGAAATAAGCTGAGCAAATATTCCACACAGATTCATTATTATAATGAAACTGCTTTAACTCTGTGTGTTCTTTTACCAGACTTAATCACCATGGGGTCAGTTACTTTTGGACAGACGGACACTTCTTAGGATTATTTAGCTTCTAAAAATATTTAATTTCTGCTCATTTGCATACAACCACACTAACTGAAGGGCACAACCTAGAATTTCTCTAACTTACTGTACTTTTGCCTAAACGTCCACTTGTTTTGTAAATGATACTGCAAAATGTGACACATGTGGATCGACGCCTGCGAGCAAGTTCAGGCAGCCAACTCGAGCTGCGCTGCTCCAATCATCTGACATACATCATGTGACATACATCATGTGACATACATCATGTTACATACATCATGTGAACTACCTCACTCTCCACAATCATCTACAACACATTGATATTAAGCAGAGAAAATGTCCCATCACCCCCTTTGTTTGCCCTACTGCTGCGTCAGTATTGTTGCCAGTTGCTTCAGCCCCTCCACCACCCCAGCATCCACCTGTGAGCTCCGACGGGGGCTATAAATATTTGCTCATCACTCCAAGCATATCTATGTAATCATATCTGGGGGAGTGATTAGGTCGGAGCCTAGACTCTAAACAATAACCTGTTCTACTGTTTCAATAACTGTTTCAACGCGACTCGTCTGTCTGAACTGTTCATTCTGTGTATGCATGTAGTCTGTCCTGGCTGGTGACGCATCGTAAACTAAACTCTCCCAAGTATACAACCTGTCTCACAGTGCTTTTCTCTCAGTGTCACTTTGACCTCTGTGCCATACTGGGTGCATAATTAAGAGAGTTCCAGCTGGTGTGTGGTGCCCTGGGGAACGAGGTGAGAATAAAGCCTGCTGGCAAGAGAGAGAGAGAGAGAGAGAGAGAGAGAGAGAGAGAGAGAGAGAGAGAGAGAGAGAGAGAGAGAGAGAGAGAGAGCTACATAGAGAAGACCCCCCCTCTTCCTCCCTTCCCTCTCCTCCCTTCTGCCACCTCTCTTAAAATGCCAACTCACGGCGAGGGAGCAGTGAGATCTCACACACCGGGGAGAGAGACACCGACGGCCGAGCAAGGAGCAACACGGCGGACTGGAGAAGCTCCCCCCCGAGCTGTGGTCGGAAACTTTCCACTGTGGAGACGTGTGAATGATATTTGCTCCTCAATCACACGCTGACACGAACACGTGAAAAGAAAAGCTCTTGGCCATTCTCACCAAATCACCTGCCGGGTCTAATATCGCGTCTCAGTGAGGCTGAAAGCTAACGGCTCTGAAAGAGACACATTCGCTGATCCATCTCTTCCCCTAATTGCCATCTCCACGGGAATGCCCTGAAGGAGAAGCTGTTTCTTTTCTGACATGAACAACTGGTTCTCCCATCAGGCCCTGCAGCTGAAAAAAAGACTTTTTACACTCCACCAAAGCCATTTTCCTCTTCTGCCAATACCTCTCAAATGTGACAACTGTGATCGTTAGTATGAATGGATTTGAAACATACTGAAATTGATTGTTTGAATCTGGAGAAGAGGAAATCCCATCGAGTCAAATGGCATAATCTCGACCTGCTGAAGGTTAAGTGTGTGCTCGATAACGTCTTTGTGTTGTTCCGCTGGATGGAGATTTCAGGGTTTTTCTCAAGGATGTGGCAGCACATAACGAGCGTCAGGTGGCGCTCTGGGTTTCACCCGGGTCAACATGTAAATAATGCATCACAGACATCCACTGTATATTCATCCAGTTCTGCCAATCAGCTCCTGTAATTAATTGAAAGGGTTCGGTGACATTCTTTCCTCATGTCGGGTGTTGCCCTGTGGATTCATGTGTAATTTAATCCAACACCAGCAATTAACAGCCTCTTTAGCTGAAGTGGTCACAGCGCAATACGGACCCTGTCCTGACAAAGAGGCTCGGAGGTACACAACTGTTCAGAGAGTCCAATTAGCCTCAGCTTGATGAGGGGCTAGATGCTCCTCGGGGGGGGGGGGGCATCACAGCCGAGATCCAGAGGTGCATTTACTTTGAAGAAGGCGCACCCAGATGAACGGAGAGAGATGATGAGTGTTGCCTGTTTGAGCCAGGTCCGTATGGTAACTGTGAAGGGACCCTGACTGTGTGTGTGTGTGTGTGTGTGTGTGTGTGTGTGTGTCCGGTGTTTCTGTTCCCTCTTCAGGACCATTTACAGCTTAAACAGCTTGTCAGGTCCGTAAAATATAATTTCTAAGATCCTGGTTAAGGTTGAGTTAGGCATACATGGTCATGGATGGGATTATGGAAAAGGTGGCCACAATTAACAAAATTAACAAATATATGTCTGACATCCATGCACAATTTCTGATTCTGCAAGGTTCACTTTTAAGTCATTCCTTGTCGACGCCTAGTTCTTTAGCTTTGAGCAAAACCCCACATCATTTCATTTATCAGAAAAACTGCACATTGTGAACTTATAAGTCTTAGAAATAAAAAAGAAGTTTGTCTAATTTATCTTTAAAAAAATTCTACTGACAAGACAGGGACACTTCAGGGGCCGATCAGAATACAGCTGGAGCCATTACCCCACTTGCCTGCATGTGGATCCACCCCTGGAATATAGTTTTGGTTCGGCTGTCCACAATGAATGGAAGTCAATCCAAAATCCTAATTAGGAGTTTCTAAGTTTATGTGTGTGTGTGTCAGAGATTCTCTCTATCTCCATGGCAACACAGTGGCAAGAGGTGCTGAGCAATTAAAAGTTATTGAAGTTCCGCTCCGGCCTGGGCAGCGTGCCAGCTTGACTAAATTACAATAACAGCTTGAGCTCTTTGGATGGAGGGGATAATCTTGTTGTCAGACGTTTTGACTCGCTTTGAAAATAAATACAGAAAAGAGGCGTTAACTTTAATTAAACAGCGTCCTGGTTGCTTAAAAATCAAAGCTTTGGCATTGATTCTTGTGAGCGAAACCGCAAATGGAAAGACTGAGTCTACGACGGGCTACACTCCGGAGAGTATAAGCCACGAGCCACAGTGACTCATCAGGTCACCTTTCTGTTGATGAGACTCAAGGAGGACAGAAAAAGATCATCTGCCCTCTTGTAAATGTCTGTTGTTAGATAGTCCACGTGTTGCTAAGGGCCTGAGTGCAGGGAAAACAGGAGTCTGTCTGCACAGATGGGCCACTCTAAAACAAAGTGGCCAATGCAGATACAGGGGGAGAGACACTGTCTGAAAAGAGGGTTGCTTATATAGGCTGGTTTTTCTCTGCAATGTGTGTGTTTGTTACTGTGCTGCTTTCATTACATGTCAAAAATGAACCACGGCTGCAGCTATGAGCAACAAAAGGTCATTTTGTTCCGGAGGGGGAGAATCGCATTACCTGCATTTCACTCCTCTGCAAAATTCACGCAAAAAAAAAAAACATCCACCAACAGCAATTCACATGCAGGGAGGCTACGTTCACTGCAAACACGTCTCACAGCACCTGCATGTTGAGTGCCTGTGGGACTCTGGAAAGGTTCAGACTCTAATATGGTTCAATGTCCTCACAGCCACGGGTCTGTGATTAGAGGGATAACGCAAAGGAAGGGTATTAACATGTGGAGGGATGATGGGATGCGACAAGAATTCTAAAGACTGCACCTGGCCATTAACTGATGGAAGACATGACTGCTCCACAAAAGTGAAGCCAAAGCATCTTGATCGCCCCCTGGTGGCTGGCTGCAGTAGAGGTCAAAAGCCTGTGAAGGCTGTTAAATACTGCCTTTACTTACAAAAAGTAATGCGTCTATTTAAAATTATTTAACTGTCACTGCCAACATATATCCATGCAACCATTATGTTGGCATGGTTGTTAACCAAACATCCGTTAGAGGGCAGAGCTTCTGACGACAACAAACATGGCAACATCGAGCCGACTGTGATCATGTGCCTCTTCAGCAAAAGCATCCGTGTTGTAAATGGCGGTGGTCCAACTTACCACCTTGCAAAGTCAAGTCCCCATGATTTAATTAAGTACTTCTGCATTTTGTCTTTTTCGTCTGTATCAGTAAGCTTTTCGAAAATGTGCACAAATACGAATTAAATGAACGCAGAACCGGGAGAGAAGGATCCGTCCAGTGTTAAATTCTCCAGTAGCTTTGGTTTTAATAACTTAATTGATGCTTCGAAGTTGGGGTGAAACGTCATGATTTTCAGCTGAGACTGACCCACGATTGATCGAGCACGAGTATCGATCGGACCGCGCTACCCCGGCTCCATCACCGATCGTTACTGCGAAGACTTGGCATGATTCTTGATAGTGTAAAAAAGTAGAGACTCAATGTCAATGTTCACACAGTCTGTGCACAGGACAGAGAACATTTGCTGCTATCTGCCTGATGGTCAGATTTAAACTTCTCTCTAGACAGGGTTTCTTAATTCTTTGCCCAGACACCACTGTCCCTTAATCTCACTCACAAGAGCAATCTAAGTCTCACCTCTAGGTCACAAGGTGTTCCCTGTGATACAAGACCGAGGGTCAGCTGCAAAAATGTGAAAGTGGAAATCAACAATGGTGTGAGTGTCAGGTGAGAGGCAGTGGATAACACCTTCTATTTTGAGGATCCTCACTGTTTAAAGCCCCCATGGGGGCCTCAGACCGGGCACAATTTCTCCCCGCTGCTGCCAATGTAATAGCTTGTATGGAAGCTGCTCTTACTCCCCATCGCTGCCTGTGTGAGAAAGAGGTGATCCTGAATTCACGTTCAGTCTTTCTTTTCCACTTTTGTGATCAATACGTCTTCATCTTGGCTTCCTATGTGGGGCACTGCAGCAACCAATCATGTAATAACATCTACAAGAGATTGGTTTGAAGTTGTAAAACCTCAGGACCATCTTTCCTGATGTTGGCCTCGTCCCCTGACACACCACTCCTGCTGGTCCCATTCCTTGAGGCCTGGTGGTAATTAGGTTAGAGAGAGAGAGAGAGCGGGAGAGGCAGAGAGGGAGAGAGGAAAGAGGAAGCATCATCAAGCCCAGGTTTGCCTCGGCCCTCACTGGGCCCACAAGTCTGTTCTTGATGTTTGAGACACAGGAGACAAACTCTAATCGCAGGAGAGGATAAGTCATGTCAGGAGTGCTTCTGAACACCTTCCTTTCAATATCTTCTAATTCCGGAAATCTCTGTCTGTCTGTATTTGGGTCACATAACTCATGAACCGATCATCTCATCGGCTTCACACTTGCCATGGGTATTGTTAATGGCCCGAGGGAGTGCAGACTGTGGTTTGAAGATCGTGTCGGTTGCTTGACAAACCTCTGAAATAGCCAACGCTCAATGTGTGAGAAAATATCAGGCGTTAAGAAAATTATTCAAATTTCTATATAAGCCACACACACGTGAACAGTAATAAAAAACATTTATTTTATTTTATAAAAATCCTATATATAGACTGTAAAAAGTTTTCAAACTTCACTCTGAACCAGAGACTGTTTATAAAATGTTCTGCACACAATGTCCAGCACAATAACATTGTTAATAACAATTAATAATAATAAATGACACGTTATTGTAGAATAGTTTGAGGAGAACTCACTAATGACAATAATTCTAAAGTAGCACCGGAACATTACCACAGGCCAAGAAAATAATATATTCCAAACAGACAGAGGCTCAGAACACACTACTTTACACAATTCATGGATAGTAATTTCCCCTCGCTCCCTAATCTACGTCATCGCATCTGAGGTATTGATGCGTGATATTTATCAGGCCTGATACGCAGCCACAGAGGACACTGAGGCAGCATCTGAGATGGTTATTCAAATGACAATATGTGTTCTCCAGTAACAATAAAATAAAAGTGGGAGGCAGATCCAGCCTCTCCCATCTGTGCTCAGCTCCATCCATTACAACACACACAGATGGTTCTTTAGCCTGTCATTAGTAAACTGTTGAATGGCTTAATGTGTGTGTGTGTGTGTGTGTGTGTGTGTGTGTGTGTGTGTGTGTGTGTGTGTGTGTGCATGCGCATGTCTATCTATAGTTCTGAGGGCCAAGTTTGGTTCAATTCCATCATTGTGAGGACATCTTGATGTTGTGAGGACATTCTGGCTGGTCCTCACAAATTCAAAGACTTGGTTTTAGGGTTAGGGTTAGACTTAGGTTTAGGTTAGGGTTCGGTTAGGATTAGGCATTTACTTGTGATGGTTACATTTAGGGTAAGGGGCTAGCGAATGCATTATGTCAATGAATGTCTCACAACTACATAGAGACAAGTGTGTGTGTGTGTGTGTGTTTGTGTGTGTGTGTAGAGTCACTTTGAAGCCAAGTGATGCATCACATCTTAATCAGCTTAGTCAACTTTTGATTTAAAGTAATGTTTCTCTTCCCTTTTTCCGTTTCATGCCATGATGCTATAACACCATCTGCTCCTGACTCCTGGGACGCTGTGCGTTTCAGTCCTCTGCACATCTCACGCCTCAGCTCAGAGTTATACTGCTCCTCAGCTCGGTTCTTCTCGTGCTCACATGCAATCAGTGAGTAAGAGAGGACCTTGACCTTTCAAGATTCAAGGATTTCCTGTCATGGCTACTATAAGGGGAGATTTGTATAGCTCCACTGGGCATCATTAGGCTCCATCCTTTCCCCTTTCGTCCTGTCACATACACATAGCTGTTACCCCAGCTCCTACAAGCCTATTACCTGTGCCAGTGTGAGAATGCTGGTGGGCTGTTGGGGGAAAGGAGAGTGACAATGTGAGAGACACAGAGAGAGAGAGTGTGTGTGGTTCAGGCATTACTCATATTGTTGGGACCTACATCTGATACAGTCATGTAAATCATTACATGTTAAGGTGAAGACATGTTTAAGGTTTAAGTAAGGGTTAAGTGTAGGTTAAGGTTAGGTTAAAGCATGGGTTTAGGTTAGGATTAGCAAGTAGTCAATGTGGTTGTGTAAATGATTAAGGTCAGAGTAAATCTCTAGGAAATCAATCTAAGTCCACGTAATGGTCTTTGGAGTCATTGAGACACACTTGTTTGCATGTGTGTGTGTATGTGTCTGGATTTGTGTGTGTGTGTGTGTGTGTGTGTGTGTGTGTGTGTGTGTGTGTGTGTGCCTCTGGACCCTCTCATTGTAACTAACACGAGCTGAACCTGTTGTCAGACAGCAAGCGGCACACTTGCCGGGCAGTTCTGCGCGTGTGATGCCGAGCTCCAGGACATTTTTCTCCGAGCATCATTTCAAGTCTGAGGTGCTATGAAAACAACTCTGTTCTCGCTGGATGACAGATTTCCAATGCTGGCAATAAAGCCTTGTTACTTCCAACTCACTGGTACAGGTAATGTAATTCGGGCGGCAGGGCTGACATGTGGAGGGAAAACCTCATCTCGCAGCGCCGCAGGGCAGCAGGCAGCACCGCACACCTGTAATGTGCTTTGCTGCACCCTGGCCTAGGAGGAGTGACTCCTCTCCATGATAGAGACCGGCAGAGGAGAAGTAAGCAGTGTTGGCCTTTATCCCGCTGTCATCTTCTCCCTCGTGCAACTCCTGTCCCATTAAAACCCTCTAATAATTTTTTAATGAAACTGACTTAAGTGACAGAGAGAAAGTCCTGGTTTAATTACAGGCAAAAATACAGTTTATTAACTTACCCTTTCAATGATCCTGAAATTAATATCCAATATTGAATTAATTAATTGTTAAAAATTACTATTACCAATCGTTATTTAATAGCGAAATTAAAATGGCACCTGTGACAAGGCTCAACAGTCCCTTTCAATTTTAATAAAGCTGCACCATATAGGTATCACTCAACTTAAGGGGCCTGGAATATTTTCAATAAGATCCATGAATTATTTCCGGGAAAATCAGTGGAAATGTCAAAACAAAACAAAAAACTAACCCTAACCCAATCCTATGACCCGACCCAGGATCTCTCTGCCTGCTAAACTCAAGCCAAACAGTTCTGGGTCCTTATGGTCACTTTGATTAAATGGAAGTATGGTGTGCCATTCCTCAGTCAAAATATGCCCAAGTCCATGCAATCCATCCATCCATCCATCCCGCAGCTGGAGCCAATCCCAGCTGATATTTGCAGGGGTACATCCTAAACATGTCGCCAGCGGAGGGCCAACATAAAGAGACAAACTGTAAATTCACACTCACATTCACACCTCAAGTCTTCAAATGATCTCATCCCAGTCCGCATGTCTCTGAAATGTGGGAGGAAGCCAGAATAACCAGAAAACATGCAAACTGGGATTCAAACCCAAATCCCTCTTGTCGCGATGTAATACCAGAATCCAACATACATAACTGGAGCTTGTTCACCTAATATGTGCAACTGACAGATCACAGCCAAGGGAGCCAACACTTAGCCTTAATCGACCCATTCCCGATGGCTAGCTATTAACAGGATATGTTCCAGGGGTGTGTTACCTTAATGGCTGATTGACTGATTGATATAATCAATAGATAGTGAAGCTTGAGCACCACAGTAGGGGTGTTTTATGGCCAATCCTTCAACACTGCTGATTGATTATCTGTGATGTGGACAGACCACCTTCAGTGACAGCTGATGCATTTCTTTCATTGACCAAAATTCACCTATGAATCTTTTATTCTTTCACCTCAGGGGACCCAGAAATGAACCATCTATTATGTCGAGCAAGAGCCAGGATTTGCAGGCGAACCCTCACACCCCCCTTGAATTATTGAATAGGCTTCCATGGTATGTGATCTAATATCCTCTCAACATATTTCAAAAATGAAGTGGAGTGTCCTTTTCTGTTTTCATCCCCGGCTGTATGCTATCTGTACGTGACAGCAGGTTGTAATTTAGCCAGCGCTTGTGACGGTGATTCGCTCTGCCACACCTGCTTTAAGACATCAGCACTGTCTATGGAAAGTACTTCTCTGACCTGGGATCAGGATATTGCGATCACTACCAAATATATAGAATATTTTTACAGAATGAAGCAATATCTCTTCCAAGGAGACAGAAGGAGAAAATACTGGATTGTGAAAGCTCATGGATAACTCACACCACAGCAGTGTGAAGTTCACAAACTGTCCTCAAAAATCTGATGATATTGTGTTATTGAGAAAGCTTTTGGGGCGCTGATCACAACAAAAAAAACACAACCTGTTTTATACAGAGATTTAACATGTACTAATGGACCTTCTTCCCTATTCAAGTGCATTTATAATTAAAGAATCCTGATTTGAAAAAAGTTCAAAGATTTAAAGTATTTCAATCACGTAATTTTTTTTTAATCACGTGATTGAAATTCATATCAAATTGAATTTCGTAACTCATGGTTTAACCAACAGCATCCTCTAATAAGTATAGGAGGATTGAGTTTATCACAGTGAGTCTCCAAAAACTGATGCTTTTCTGTAAAATGGACAAAATCACATATGACTGTTAGTGTTAAATAAACACGAAGAGATACAGTTAGCTCAAAGGATTCCATGGCCTTCTGTACACGTCATGTGCTGTATTTACACATGCTTGCTTAGTACAGCACATGACGTCAACATGGTATTATGATCGAACCATTCAGAAGCAAGAAGGGCCAAGACTGTGATAAATGTGAAAAGAAAAAGAAAAATCACACTGGTTCAGTAAGATGCCCATCCTTTGAAGATAGATGATGCATTTCCACTTCATCCTAATATCCAGAAGTTAACCCAAAATCTCCTGAATTAGAGCGTCACCATCTTGTGCTGATGACATCATTTGGAGGCATGTCTATGAACATACTTTTGATCATCAGTCAGTCTTAGCTGTTGATCATGATGTTTCACCCCACTCATGGAACAATTTACATTAAGACAATTAAGACATACATCAGCATGATAGCAATCACCTATAGACTGTCAAAACCATCTTTGAACAAATAATTAAGATGTGTATATTTACTTTTTAGTTTCATATCACATCCGATAACGTGGTGCGGAGTTTCTGACATATGCTGAAGCCAGCCACCAGGGGGCGATCATCTATATCAAGATGATATATCGACAACGACCTCCCCACTTCAGTGGGTCCACAGCAACATGACATGGTTTTAGCTCCTGTCCTGTCTTAACCAAGTGATCCTTAGGTTTTTGTAACTTTTTACAAAACGTTTTACCTAAAAAAAACACGTAACAAACTAGAGGAAAGTAAACTTTAACTCAAATGTGTAACGTAACTTCACTTCCGGAGTTTGGGCTTTTGAGTCCATGGAAAGCAGTCAGGGTGAGGTCCCTTCAGAACATCTACGTCACACTCAAACCAGGAACACCTCTCTCATTGATCACTTTAATATTAAAACCCACAACGTTTGCTGCGGGAACAAGGAAACACACAGTTGATGAATGTGCATTTGCTTCCTGCTACCAGCTGTGCCATGTTAGGGAACAGGGAATAACCATGTTAGCCCCTTCTCATATTACCACCCTATTGCAGCATCATCACTGCCTTTCTCTATTTTTGCCTCAGCCCAGTCGATACTGATGATTATAACCAGCTTAAAAGCTCCGGCGCTCCCTACCTATTCTCTTTTTCGTTGATGAGGACCAATTTCCATTTTAAGCGAACGCAGTGGTGTTAAATTCAACGCTGGGTGTCTAAATGAATTAAACTCACGTTGCATCAAACATGTCGGGGAGGAGGAAGATAGAATAAATAAACGTTTCTCGCTTTGGTAGAGGAAATGCAGGAAACTGGGTTCAGCGGATTCTGTGGTGTTCTGTATGTGCACCTGTAATCTGAACATGCCCCAAAAAATGTGTAAAGCAGGTGCAGCTTTTACAAAGACAAGCTCAGAAAGATTACTCCGGGTCTCTGCATTTTCCTTTGCTGAGGTTTTTTCACTCACTCTGATGAAAGTAATCACGGCTTTGTTATGGATTTGGCCTCTACCATATGAGTTATTGACAGAACAATTGGAGTGGAAATCGGAGCCGGCACGCAGCAAGGTCTCCCATAAGGACAATTCTATTATTTTCAAGCTGAAGAGGCAGAAATCTTCCGCTGATTATCTAACGCACGCACAAAATGCTCTATAGCACAGCGCCCTTAACATCCCAAATTCAGTTTGAAGTCTCGCTGCGTGTTAGAGGATAGCACCACAGTTTTGATGAATGGGTTCTTTAGACCTTTTATGACTGAATCGGACAAACACACGCCAACATTTGTCCAATTAAATACTTAATGTTGGGGAGCTCCAGCGAAACTGTTGAAATTTAATGAGCTCAAGAAGAGCTGATTTCAGTTGTGAATTGTGGAAAATGTTCTAGACATTTCCTGGAGATCCCCTTACACATATGAACGCAGTAGGACATTGTCAGCCATAATCAGGTCAGACATGTTCACACCAACTGGAACATTTCCGGAACATTCTGGTGAGGAGTTGTGCCTGGGTAGAGCATTTCGGAGCCAAGATATGACTTAGAAATCCATCTGCCGATATCGAAAAAGCTGCTCTTTTCTCACATGGGTTCACTTGAACATTTTCCGGATTTTATATACAGCCCCTGCAGATAATTTCAGAAAATTTGCGTGGTCTTCAGTGCCTGTCTGAAAGCAGCTTAAGAAACACCCTCAGGTCCAGAGTCAGGGTGGTCGGAAGTCATCCAAGGTTGGGGGGGGGTGATGTTGCAGGTCCAAGTTCTGGAGTGGAGCCAGTTGGTGTCTTTTTCCAAGGGCTGTCTAGTTCAACACGTTGGCCAGGGAGATTAACATTTGGCGCCTGGGTGACTCATCCCTGCCTCAGCCTCAACCCAGAGACAATTACGGAGCGTCACACCACTCCAGCGACAGACATTGCATCCGCCATCGTTACCTGTGGTTCAACAGTGTGCAGATGGTCCCTCTCTGTCTGCCTCCTGCTCACCAGGACTTCTATTTTAGAGGTGAACTCATTTCTATCTATCAGCCTATCTGACGTCTCCGTAAACAACACAAACCGGGCGGTTGCCTGACAGTTGTGGAACTCTACAACCTTACAGTTGTAAGGTCTCACAAAGCGCTGTTGATAAGCGTATTCCATTAACAGTCTTCATTGTGTGAAGCTGTATTCTTCTCTGCTATGCTCTTTGTCTTTGTCAGAGGTAATTACCAGTTCTTTCAAATGAGTGAGGTTAGATTCTTCTGTCATTTCTCATTCTTTGGGCACTTCTTTTCTAGTTTCTGAGCCGACACAGGGTCGTCTAATGAAGCATTCAAAGATTACACCCTGAAATATCTTGTAATTGGACATGTGGTGTGCAGCTTTTGTTCATCAGTGAAACCGTACTTTATCAGCCCTATTCAGCATATTAAAAACATTCTCATCACCGACTTGTCTGCCAACACAAAGACAAAAGACACCACAGACAAAAAGGAACAATGTGTCAGCAGCGACAAAATACTCCACTTTGATTGGCGGTGCAGTCAGGGTGGAAATGGGACAGGGGGAGGTGAGGACATGAATCATGATCCCTGAGGTTTGAAGTTGAAGCCAAACGTGAAAACTTGAAGAAGTAGTAAAAGAGAAAGAGGAGCAGTGCTGAGATTTGCATGGTCGTGTGAGATATAGAATGCAATTTATCACTCCGGTAAAAAGAATACAATATATATATATATATTTGATGTTATTATTTGAAAGCTTTTATCTAAAAGATTCCAGATGATCTGGTTCAGTCACCACAGTCAGTCACTCTCTATAAACGTAGAAGCTCTGATCATAAGGGTATTGGTTTTCCATGGTCTTAGTTATTTTGCAGTAGAGACGCCCCCTGTGCTCCGGTAACCTTGATGCTCAATCAACTGTTACATTTTCATCAGCTGAATTGAGTCAAAGCAGACTTAGCCTCACTCTGCACATACACTATGCTGCACGCACAAATGATTCAGAGAGTCCATTAAAAGACCTGTGCTCATCGGGGTTGGACGCTACTGCAGTCCCTGTAAACTAGATCAGTTCACAACATGAATCCATCTGTGTGGCGTAATAACGCAACACCGGTTGTAAAAAAGTGGGAAAGGGAACTTAAGCTCCTATAACATTTATTTTATTTTTTGAAAGACACTTTTTTTTTTTCCTAACTAACAATCCCATCATTATCATAGACTGTGTATAAAGATGGACGACATGACTGCTTCCCAGTAGTGAAGCTAAAGTGTTTACATTTCTACCAGGGGACTGGCTTTAGTCTAGGCCATACATCCTGCCTCCTCTATGTAAGTGGATGTGATATGGAGCAAATTAAAAAGTGAAAGTTCACATTGAATACATTTATCTGAAAGATTGTGTCTATCATTTGGGTTAGTTCTTATCACACTGATAAGGCAAGTAAATACTCAATACATCGATTGGCTGCTCAAGTAATTTCAAACATCATCATTTAGATAAACTAAAAGGAACAATAGCTTTTTTGATAGCTATTGTTTGCTATAATGGACAGAATTTTGATCTTAAAATTCAGTTAAAGAACTGATTTCTAAAATTTCTTATAAAAATGATTAAAGTGAAAGGCAGCGCTTGTAGTGACTCTATACCCACTGCACAAATGCTAATGTTGTTTCATATTAGATGGATGTGGAATGTACCCAGTAAT
Organism: Platichthys flesus; assembly: GCF_949316205.1. Lineage (NCBI taxonomy): Eukaryota > Metazoa > Chordata > Actinopteri > Pleuronectiformes > Pleuronectidae > Platichthys > Platichthys flesus. The sequence continues at coordinate 14,712,932 of NC_084954.1, read as the reverse complement.
AATAAGTCAGTGTTTTGTTCACGGCTTGATTCCCCGAGTTTGCCAAAAAACCAGCATCCAACAGCAGATGTTTTGGTCGTGTTCATTTTGAAGCCGCACGGCAGCGTTCAGCACGCAGAATGTGAGTGCTGAGGATGTGAGCTTAATTGACTATACCTGGTGGATTAGTTTGGGCTGAATCCCACTTTTTAAATAGAATCTGCTGTGAAACCACAACACTCAGCAGATGTGACCTGTTGGGTTCCGACTTGTCTCTGTGTTCACTGTTGGCAGCATCACTCCTGAGCAAGCAAGGCTCGGCCTGGTCGACTCAATGCATTGCTGACGCCTCACTTCTCTATGGTTCCAGGCTGCTGAGACTCCTGAGATGTATTTTAATATTTGATTGGCTCCAGCCCCAGCACGACCGTTAAAGGAAGAGCGAAATAGATAATGATGGATAGATGGATGGAATATTTCTTCCATCACTTCCCTACTTTAGAATGATTTTATTTGGATTCATGTTTCCAATCCCTTTGCATCACTTTGCTCCTCATGTGTTACTGGCGCACTGACTTAAAGTGCATTACAGGCGTGGGGCTGTAAAAACCTGTCTTCTTTTTCACATGCCATTTTTCACTAATTCAGTGTGTCAGCAGGACCGGGGGGCTGCAGATTGCCCAGCGAGTCACTGCTGTCAAACATGTCTGAGCATCATCCCCAGGCCCCTGAGCACCAGCAGCTTTTAACTTACTAATGTCAGGGCGGCTTCCAATAACCCATTAGTATTTACAGTACATGGTGCGATGAGTTTAGTCTTCATCAGCATCACAAACAAGCGCTTTACTGGCCAATGGTTTATTCACTAGCGTTTACATCAGCCCAAAGACCCGTCCAAGTCCATTGCCCCAATGTCACAGATATTTGCCGTGTTTGCATATCGTCTGCTCTGCAGGAAAGCGGCGAGCGCCCGTCGGTGTCCTGCAGAGATGCTGAGGTTATTCGCAGTAGAGTAGGAGGCATTGAAGGCGCGCTGCATCTCTAGTGCAATTCCAGGCAATCTTTTCAGCCAGCGATAAGTAGGAAGCTCAGGGGCTTTGGAGGGTATTTAGAAGTAGGACACACTGGTGCCAAGCCGACGCCCCATCCCCTCCCTTCACACCACGCTCCCTTTTTACCTCCGCCTAAGCATGCATCGACTCGAGAAGACTGGCGGCCTTGTTAAATGTGCTCCTTTAAGAGCATATTGTCAGCAAACAGGAGAGACACTGGCTCAGGAAGGACTTTACTCACAGGAGAAGATTTTTGTTGCAGCCACAGTGATTCTCGCTGGATGAGGTGAATAATCCTGTCAACACAGAGCCCTGACTGCCAAAACACTGTGAATTATTATCCCATTATGTTTCCGTGGACTTCCAGGATTTTTCATGTGTTGGCTCCTTCACTGGAAAGAGGAGACAGGCCAGCACATTAAACAGACAGGGGTTGGTTATATAAGAGATGGAGCTTTGCACTGTTACTGTTGTTTTATCTTATTGACCCAACTAGGAAAGCAACCCACACTGGCACTTAGCATACAGACTCACAGGCTTCAGCATGACCCTGATAGTTCAGCCCATTCCAGCGCCTCAGATAAAGGCTCCCATGGTGCAAGTGGAGACGGTGTTAAAAACGGTCATACATGATAAAGAGCCGGGGGAGCTCGTCCTAAAGCTGCGGAGGTGATATCCAGAGCATTCGGCCCGACTGTGCTATCTTAAGTGCACAGAGGAACAGAGAATAGTGGTCCGTAGACACCTCGCATGGAGGTTTAGCCGTAGAAGAGGAGCGATATACCGCGGGCCCCAGGGGCACTTCAGAGAGAGAAGAGAGTGTGACTCATGGACGGCAGAGAGAAGACAGGCAGGCGAGTTGTCGTCTGACCGCTTCAGCGCTCTAAACCTGCAAACTGTCAGTGGTAGGGGAATGAGGGATTTTTGTCATTTACAGTAATTTCCTCATCTCCTGCCACTCAAGGGGGAGTCAGTGTTTAACTGGTAGTGTGATCGCTGTAATTTTCTACTTTATTTCCATATCATCCGCTCCGTGGGATGGGAGAGAACTCCCTCGGTGTCCCGACTGTACATTATCCTAAACCCAGCCAGCTGACAGCCGCTCATGAGGCACTGTGGGAGGTGAGGGTTGGCATTGACGGTAATTTCCTCCTCTACCACCACTCAGGGTGTGTTAGTATGAAGGGGTGACCCAGGTGTGACACCAGCTGTAATTCATCCCATAGCTGCTTCTACAGGAGCAAAGCTTCACCACCAAGTACCACAACACTGTGATCACATCTGTCTGTGTGAGTGGAAATGTTCTATCAAGACATTAGGAGCATCTTTTCCCTGCATCCAATGTTCTTTTCTCCTCAAGTGCTTCCCTATTCATGTTTAAGAGCACATACACTGATAAAAAAAATACCAAGTGCTGGATATGAATAAATGAAGGGGGGGGGGGGGGGTGTATGAGGTCCCAGTGGACAAGATATTTTTCCGAGGACGGGATGCTTGAAATGAGATTCAATTATTTATCAGCAGGAAGCAGAACAAAGGCTGATAAAAGAAATGAATGTGGAAGAAGAAGAGGAAAAGTAGTAAGAACAGCACCGATATATAGTATATAAGAAAACTCATAATAATAATAACAGGAAGTACAAAGACCCCTTTGCTTCCAACACTGTATGGTAACGTAAGTGTTAATGAACACACATGAAGTAAAGAGCATATCCAGAAGCTTGTTTTTATTTGTGTATAAAAGGGACGCAGTCATCGGTGTGATTTGCCGTGTTTGCTGTCCACAGACACACTTTATGAATGTGTGTGTGAGAAGGTGAATAAATAAACTGTACTGTGAAGTGAGTGGTCAACAAGACTAAAGAGGTGCTATATAAATATATACCATTTTACATTTACTTTGGTCCATGTCCCCTCCACAACATGGAGGAGGTCAGATTTATGACCTATACAGCAGGCAGCCACCAGGGGGCGAACAACCCGCTTTGGTTTCACTTTGGGGAAGCCTTCATGTCATCCATCTTTACAAAAAGTCAATGGGACCGACTGAATGACAGAATGATACTGCAAATAGCCACATTGCCAACATAGCTGAGAAGCAGAATTACTCATCTACAGAAGGAGCTATTCAATTACCACAGGTTGCTGACATCCATTTACAGAAGAAATAACACAGTTGCAATTGTCAATAAAAGTGTTGTCCCTGCTAATGGCGTGCTAAAGCTTACACACACAACCGAGGGCCACTGGCAGCGAGCAGAGCCTTTGAACTTCCTGGCTTGGCTCATTTCTAGTATTTACACGCCAGTGGCTCCGAGAACCCATCTGGACCAACGTGCTGCGCTACCCCTAGCACACATGCTACGGATGTAACGCCGACCTCCCGCTGTGAGTCGACTGCCAAGAATCATCCAGTCAAACTTTTAATAGCCTGAGTATCAAAGAAGAAAGGGATGCAGCACGAATGCTTCGGCTCCCACTGGGTGGCGGTGGTGGTGGGACTGGAGGGTTTTAGTCCTTCAGCAACAATTAACTGTGTGTGTCAAAAATCCAGGTGATCACCACAGCTCGGATGCACCCCAGCCCCCCACGTCAAAGGGGGAGACAAACACCTGCACTGCGGGATGAGAGTTATTAGCGGTTAATAGTGTGCTAGCTTTACCCCATCAGAGCCTTGAACGCAGCTTAATTGCCTTTCCCTGCACAGCTATATGCTCATCATTGTCTTCTTGTTTATGTCTCATCCACCCACCATATTCCGTGGTAAACATGCCAAACATAGCACGGAGATCTCGCAACAATAAAACAGGAAATGCGCATCAGGCCAGCATGAATCGTTGTGTCTGACCTCCTCTGTGTGTGTGTATGGGGGTATTCACAATATGTGTGCAACCTATTTCTGTTCCACCAACATTTCCGTACAAGTTCTCGAGGCAGTAAGATGGCGTGCGGCTATTGGATTGTTTTGCTTCACTCCCTCTTTTTTTTTTTTCGTGGGAGGAGGAGACAGAACGATATCGCACAGCAGCACCTACACTGTACGGACATGAGACTATCTCCCTCCACAGCACTCAGCCTCTCTAATGGCTCAACACACCATGTTCACCTTTGTCCCAATGCCTACACAGTTAACTTGATAGTTTGGAAACATATAAGGCAATGTAAGTAAATGTATTTTAACCCTAGCCTCCCGAACTTTTCAAACAGATACGTCCCACTCTTATGAAGAATTCAGCTGACAGGGGCTCAGGCCTTTGGGATGGAGCTGCCAGTGTTTTCCCAGGCGACCGAACATATTTGCGGCCATCTGCCTCTCTCTGCGAGCGGCGCCTCCACGCTGCGCCAGGCTACCCACCCACCGGGTCCAGAGGCCGTGGGCGCTCTGCCCTCGAAGCCCTGGCACCTCTCTATCTAGTGGACTCTTTGACATCCGCAGGGCTGTGACAGGAACTGAGGTGGAATTAAGTCACTACATCAATTAAACGAGAAAGTGGGATTTCGGAGGTTTCTTGGCGTCTGCACAAGCAGAAGTTGAACTGAGCTGCTGACTTGAATTTGTATGAAAAAGCAGTTTAAAGTAGATAGAAGAGTTGGAAAGTGTACAAAAAAGAGAAGAGGGATGTAAAGTGAAGCGTGAGGATTGCATGGAGTCAAATATGGGTCAGTCATATTTTTAGATTAGATGTCATCATAATTTCAAAGATTCGTGAAGAAAGGTGAGGGACGTATTGAAAAATGATAAAATTTGTGGTATTATTTGTTCAGAAGAAAGTCAATGTTACTAGAATTAAGCCCTTTTTAATTAGATATAAAATAGTCATAACAAATTGAGTAAAATAATAAGAAATTGGGAAAGGAGAAACTATGCCACTGGAGTTCTCCCCGTCTGGATCAAATCTTGCTGATTTCATTGTTTCTTGATAAATCTGAGATTCTCTTCCCCTTAAAGTGAAGCCAATACTAGTAATATGTCACCTTTTGTGTGTATTGAGTAAAAGAACAATAAATAAATATGGTGTCGAATAGACAACTGATAGTGAGATTGCATTTGTGCAGCAATCTCAGCAATTAAACGTCAAAGAGAAATACTGTGGCTCAAATTCTTATTTCTATCTGAAAAATACTTCTGCATATATCTGCATTGTATCCTCAGATTTCTCCACCAAAAGCTTTGAATGAATAGAATGTTCAAAGCAGCGAGTGCAGATATATACCGTCACTCTCGGAATCATCTGTCTGTTGTCGCTCCTTATGACTAAAACATGAAATGATGAACATTCCCTGCGGCGGCGGCCTGACAAGCAACAACGAGCCTGATAAACGTGTGGCCTCCAGTCTTGTTGTTACATAATGAAGATTACACCGTGAAATCCATGAAGAAACCCATGAAGAAAGCTCTTATTACACCCAGTTACACTGTGTTCTCTGTGTGCGGCAGCTTCTTAGTAAACACGGAGGATAAAGACAATGCTGCATAAATAATGAACGCATTACCAAGCACGACATCAAACGCACCTGGATGCATCATCCAAATATTTTTGGACAGTAATGTGACGTCTGACATGAATCTAAGATTCGGAGAGAGATTTCTCTGTGACTGTTCTAGCTCTAATTTGATTATTGATTATCATTCCTGGATTCCCGGCAGAGGCTTTAAGTGAGTCTCACTGCCTCCCTAACAGGGGCAGTATATATCCCACAATGGACCAGTGAATTGTTGCTGTCGATGCACTTCCACTTCCCTTTGTGCTGCCAACTGCTGACGTGTGACACTCTGTTCATCGCACACAATCCCAGTCAGACGCGGCGCGAGAGATTTCTCAAGTCTCGCAGCACAAAGGAGGTCGTGACAGTTCCTCCACGTGAGCCGCAGATTGGAGGCGTCTTTCCCAAAGATGGAGGTGGGAATTCTTCAGCAAGTCACAGTACGCGGTGACAACACACTTAACAACACACGTTAAAAAGGGAGATTTACCAACCGAGGCTGCCACTGTCAGCAATTATTTCACATCCTTATTGCGCCCCCCCCACCACACACTAATGTGTTTACATAGCTATGTGAGCACACAACCATCATGAGCGGGATGAAACAACAGATTTGGGACAGTGGGACGGGATCTGTCAACTGCCGCGCACTTTTTACCATAATGGAGACGGCAGGCTCAGCGGCAGCAGTGGATCCCGTGGTTTAAATCTGATCAAAGGAAGCTTTTTCTTTCCTCTTTTTTGTCTTTTGAGTGGGCTGTCACAGCGCTGCAGCAGAAATAACAAGCTATGCGTCGGCCGAGGAGTAATAACCACCCCCTCAGTGGCTGTTCCCAATCCGAGCCCTGGAGAATCAGCCACTTCCTCCCAAGCCCAACATCCACATAATTAGCCAGCAATGCTGCTCGACCCCTCCGATCAAATAGCAGCCATTGAAAGTGAGGTGCCATGGGGACAAGGTAATTACCCTTGACACTGAAAGGACCCCTCGCTGATGGGATTTAGAGCTTATTAAGTCATCGGAGGGATGAAGTTTGCCAGAATTGTGATGGGTATAGTGGGAGGACCAGGGGCGTTGCAGCAGGGCAGGCAGAGTTCCTTGTGACGTAAAGCAGATGTTTGAAAGAGAAGCTTACTGACACATGAGTTTAACATGTGTTGGATACACACTGATATAGACCAGTCTGAACTGTGATCAGCCTCTCTGGAGGTCATTGCTCCTCAGCAAATGTTTCTGCAGCCCCTTCACATAGCATAGAAACCACAGCGCACACGTACACACACACACACACACACACACACACACAGTGAACCTTGCCTTTCTGTAGACGATCATATTGGGGGAGTCCTCCTCAGGATCAGTGGTGCCAGCGCCTCCCTGGTCTCTGGACCCCTCGGCCATGGTTTCACTCGGTCCTGTGAAAGAAACGGATGCAGCATGTGAACACAGCCCCGACATCCGCTGGACAGTGGCATGACACAAAATGACATTTGATAAACATCAGTCAGCCTCATCTATCTTTTATCCCCTGGCAGCCCAAAAATTCCCCTGGCCCTTTATCGACGTGACATTCAGCTGCTAAAATATACGCTGCTGTCTCGGAGAGGAGGCGTCTGCAGCAGTGGTCCCCAATTGTCCCAAATGAGAAAACACAGGTACACACTGATGATTTGTGAATAATAACAAAGCGATGACGTGAAATCATGATCATAAAATACAACCGTGAAAACGTGTCTTTATTTAGAAAGTGAATATGTGTTGTTTATTGAGTGTTAAAACAATTGTGCATGACCTATTATTGTGGATAGGGTGGGGACAGTTGCAACAACTCGTTAAGCAGCTCTACAGAAAAACTAATTTGAAATATTTTTAAAGTTTCAGTCTCACACAATTAATATGTCAAGAGAATAAAAGCTTTTTGTTCCACTCTACCTTTCTCACTCTGAAATATAGAAATTGAATAGCATCTGTAACATTTGCACATGACTCAAAGTACAGGTCTGTTTTACGTATTAAAACAACTAAATGTTATCTGATCAATATTAATATATGTTAATATTTAGTTAATAATAGAATATTAACTAAACTCTCCATATTTTCAATTTAAATGTTCTTATTGAGACAAAAGCAAAACTCAAACAGTGAAAATTGTAATATTTCCAACATGTTGCAAAATCTTGCTTCTTCCATTCAAACAAACATCGTGGATGATATGTCATCTTTCAATGGAGAACAGCTGTTAGTTGAATATACAGAAGTCTTCTGTGTTCTACTCCAAATAGTCTCTGAGATAAATGAGAGGAATGCAAAACGTGATGAGACTGTCCCCACTCTCCCTGTATTGTCTATTGTTTTGTGTATGGTCTATATACAGCATCTTCTCTACAGAGTGTCACCATTGGCCAGAACTGAATTCTGATCTGATAAGAAAAGTGGTGAACCACTGCAGTGAAGATTGATGAGTCATGTTACATGGAACATGAAACAGACGTTGATAATGAATGAAACCTCGGTGAGTTGATGCCGATGGTCTAACCGCGCTTGATGCCGACCGCCGTGTTCGCTTTTTTTTTTCACGTTGACTCCATTAACTGCATTCATACGATGGCTACCTCCGATCCGCCTGCACTCCCCACATAACCCCCCCACCCCCCAGCTCAGGCTTCATACTTTAACAGCCGCTGTAAAAGGATTTATTTACAACCTCCACGCAGTCCTCATCACATCCCCCCCCCCCCTTCAGGAGAATTAAATCTGTGTAACTAAGGATTCCCGTACACTGACGCTCACACCCCCCGTCCATCCTCAACCATTGAGGGCCCTTGCATGTGTAGTAAATGGGTTAAAGCTTCTGTTAGTCCTTTTATTCCTGAAGAGGAGAGGGGGGTGGGGGGTGGGGGGGGGGGGATTACAAAGTTCAACACATTGATAATTTTTTGGTACTCATGAAAGACAAAGTGCGGGGGATGAGGCTACCAGTGATAAAATAATAATAATATTAATCACACGGCTTGCTGGGCCTCACTATTCACTGCAACAGCTTTTCGTGTTCTAGAAGAAAGAGCCGTGATGAGCTATTGAGGAGAGAGAGAGGATACAGGCAGCCTTTCATGACAGGCACACATGAGCAGGCACAATATGAAATCTTCATACATTAACGGAATAGGTAGCACAGCAGGTTGCAGAGGGCCCGGACGCTGGCATTGCATCGGGAGAAGTTGAACTGCAGCTGTGCTACAAGTTTGAGCAACTGCAAACTTGTGATCTAGTGGCAGAAACTTGGACTATGGGCAGAAAAGGTCTCTGGTTCGTCTCTGGTTCGACTCCACGGAGAAACAACAAAAAGACAAACCTGGATTTATCTGTCCAAAAATCCAAGAGGATTCTCCCTACCCTGTCTTGTGCCCCTGAGCAAGGCACCCTACTCCCCCAACATCTGCTCCCCGGGCGCCGTACATGGTCGCTCACTGCTCTGTGTGTCCTGCACCAGATGGGTCAAAAGCAGAGGTTACGTTTCCCTACCTGCATGAGTGTGCCTTTGCATGTCTGTGCATGTGTTTGGGACTAATAAATGCATCTTAATCTTAAAAAAAAAGAAGAGAGGAACATTTTAATTGAGCTAAAAGTAAGCGTGATGCACAACATGCAAGTTGGCTTCATCACTTCAATCTGTGACACGGCGGAGCATGGTGATGCGCATGAGTGAATAAGCAATCATCCGCTCTCGCCTCACTGTTTGTTATCGCCACCAGAAGTGCGGTGTGCAGCACTCCCCATTGGCTGACACGTCTGTGCCCTTTTTAGAGCCTGAGCACATTAGACGGATAATCTTTGCGCGCGCCTCGAAGACCATATAGACGGAGGCAGGAGACTATGGATTGCATAGCACCTGCTTAAAGAAAACAATAAAGGGCCAATATAGGTCCCACCATGGACAGGAAGCGGTAATGCCACACAACAACTTCCTCCCAATTTGAGCTGCTGAGGCATGCAAATCAAAGTGCACACAAGGCCCGTGCATGATGTCAGAGTGAGGATGCGGACACTGACAGCTGCTGAAAAGCGGCCGGAGAGCAGCCCTGATGTACAGTGCAGCCCTGTGTCTCTGCACATGCACATTTCAATTCATGAGGAGGTTGCACACACACACACACAGATACTCGGAGCGCAGAACCCCCTGCAATGACCCAAATAAACAAACCCCACAAGCTTCCATTTAACTGCAACAACCTGGCAAAGAGTTCTCACACACACACGCACACACACACACACACACAAACATGCACAAAGCAAGCAGCCGTGCTCCAGATCCACCCGAGAACCACACTGAGACTGTGGATCCGAGAGCCCTGTACTCACTCTCAGCAGGCGAGCAGCCCGGTGCAATGCAACATCTGTGACACCTGACAGTTGCCATAACTGAAGCCTTCATTACCTTAGAAACAAAATAACGCCTGGTCCACTCTGCTCCCCCGGCTGGCTCCCCCTTAGCAACAAGCAGCAGGCAGGTTCATGGTATAATTGGCAAGAGGGGAGAAAGAGAGAGTGAGGAGGGGATGAGGAAGAAGAAGACAGGGGGGATGAAAGCAGTGAAGCAGCAAGAGAGAGAGAGAGAGAGAGAGAGAGAGAGAGAGAGAGAGAGAGAGAGAGAGAGAGAGAGAGAGAGTCTGGCTGGTCACTGCAGTATTCCTCTATTCCTCCTCCTCTTCTTCTTCTTCTTCCTCTTCTTCTCTTTTCACCAGTCCTGCCTTGCCCCGGCAGTTCAGGAGATCCTCACATGTGCACACCTCCTCGTTCATCCCCCCTCTCCCTCTGTCTGCATGTGCTCCAGTCTGAGTTAGAGCGAAACAGTTGAGAGAGGGAGGGAGGGAGGGAGGGTGAGAGAGAGAGAGAGAGAGAGAGAGAGAGAGAGAGAGAGAGAGAAGAGGGAGAGCTGGATGATGTGCAATAGAGAGGGGTAGATCAAATTGTGAAAGGAGGAGGGATGAAGGAACTAGAGAGAATATAAAGATGAAAACAGAGTGAGGAGAAAGACAAGCACAGAGGGTGTGTGTGTGTTTGTGACTGTGTGCGCGAGAGAGAGAGAGAGAGAGAGAGAGAGAGAGAGAGCAGAGAATGCACAGAGGAGAGGAAAGGAGGACAGAGGGAGATGCACACTGCAGCAGCGCCCACTGATGCTGAAAATAAGAAACATTTCATTAGACGGATATTGAAATGCTATTTTAAAAAACAAGTTAGTGTTACTGAGCATACACACATGCACACTCTAAATAAATATTCCAAATCTGCCTCAGAGAAAACACTTTTTCAAGTTCCCATTCCAAGCTGCGTGTGCAAGCAGCTTGTTTTCTCAAGCAACCTCTGATCCCAAGTTAGACAATTTCCCCCCACGACTTGCATTTGTGTTTCTGGAGCTTATATCTTTTAACGTCGCCATTAAATCCATGCCTGTGCTCGGGGATGGCAAACATGCTCTTATGTCTCCTTCTCTCCTGCATGTCTATGTTCTCCTCCCTCCTTCATTCCTCTCTCTTCATGGAAACTCTGAACTCACTCAAGCTTAAATGGCAACAAAGACGAATGAAGCGCTTTTTTTTTTTTCCTGCAGTAAATGAGATCCCAAAAGCCCCCGAGGAAGATACTCCAGAAATACATGGCATGGCCAATTTGTGAATGCATGCATGCAGCATGAACACACACTGCGCACAGCCCCCCACACACACAGCCCCCCCCCCCCCCCCACACACACACACACAGACAGATGTTTGTGTTGACAGAACCAGTTCACCAGTCATCAAAGAACTACACTGCATGTTCCTTTCTTCCAGCAGTGCATGTGTTGTTATCTTTGACGAGGTCCAGGCTCTGTAACACCCCCCCCGTTCACAGCTTTTCAAAAATATCTGAGACGATTCAAATATTCTGCAGCCACACAGTAAAAACCTTAAAAAACAGATTTAGTTTCCACTTCAAGCTGCGAGGCCTAATTTTCACTAATAAAAGTACAAAATGTTTTTTTTTTTTAGTTTTTCAGGCAAAAGGCCGATTAAAATTTGAGCGACTCAAAACTGCTGTTCTCTGAAAAAGTGGTAACCAAGGGAACCCGGGGTCACGGTTGGCGTTGGCCTATTGAGTGTGAAACCGTTCGTTCGGCCCACGGTGCTTGCTCCACACATTTCTCTCTTCTTTCAGCTGGAAAAGAGCAGGGCTTTATATTGTGTGCCCCCATCCCCCGGTTATCAGAGCTCTGCTATCACAACTATACCTCTGTGCATCAACCATAAAGGGATATGATATCACCTCCCCCCTTCCCCCCGGTTACCACCACTCGACCCACAGTGAGGGCAGTGACCTGTGATCAGCATATCGTCCTGTCCCTGGAGCTGCTTTGGCATTAAGGAGGGCCGTCATTAACAAGGTGACAGGCAGGCAGGCAGGCTGACAGGGACTTCTCTAATCTGCTTTAAGGGGGCCAGCCATGCTATAATCTGCATTAATGCTAAATTATTGAACAGCCTGTTGAACAGCCACAAGCCTACCAGACAGAAACACCAGCGGCCACACACACACACACACACACAAACAGGACAGAGATCCGGCTGCATGCATGCAAAGTGATTGAAAAGGCCTTGTGCGTCGTTATCAGCAGAACAAACACATACAGTGAGGCGGAGGTTGCATCTGAGCATGTGCAGAGGAGATTATTTAAAGGGTAAATTCATGATCTTTGAAGTCGGCCTTAGAACGACGTGCACAAGCTCATGTGTGATGAAAGATGCATCGGTTGCACTTACGTTCCTCATTCTCTCCCCATCGGCCGTCCTTATGCCGTCCTGATGCAACTCCAATATGGAGATGGTCAAATCTGTCAATAATGTTTTCAGGAGTTCAGCTGAGGCTGATGTGCTTCCCCAGTTGTATTGGCATTGAATGAAAACACAATCTGTGTGGTAAGTTATCAACATACTACGTTTTCTGTATTCAAATATGTCAAATGTGTGGCTGTAAAAGTCACGAGACGCGAACATTCTGAGGAACTATTGCTGCGAGTACATTTCTATTGTTGTGTGTAACCTCCCTTTACATTATATAACAGAATATGCAGATCAAACAATCATACAAACAGTTTAACTAAATCTATATTTTCCAGTAACGGTCTTATTCGTCCCAAATTCCTGTTTGGCAAACAAAGTGTCATGAGTGTCATGTTACACCCCTCCAGGATATGTCATGGGAATTGATTGAGTAGTTTTCGCTTAATCCTGCCAATAAACAAATAAACAAACAAGCCCAGACAAAAACATAACCCTCTAGGCGGAGGTGGTAAACTCCAGATGTTACTTCAGGTCCCTTTAGGCCGAGTCTGTGGTGTTGGTGCAACATTTCACCATCATGGCAGGATTTTAAATTGTCCAGTTCTTTAATGATCCATTAGCTTAGCATTAGGGGAGAGCGGGGTAATGTGGGACATCGGGTAATGTGAGACACCCCCTGTATCCAGGCAACGGAACACATTTGTGGTAATTTAACCATTATGTTTTCAAGCCCCTCCCATTCCCCCCTTGCCATGGAGGAGAAGTTAGTGCTGTGGAAAGTATGTTTTTTCACAAAAAATTGTTTTTTGCATGTAAAAGTAAATTTTCTTGCTTTGAACTTAATCAATTGTTGTGTCAAAACAAATTGAATCAGGTAGAACAACTTATATCATACATGTTGGTGAACTTCCAACATATAAAACCATGTGATTGATGCTAGCTGAAGATTAGCCTGAATTGCTAAGAGATGTTTTTTCTAAAGTGGAACAAACGCTGTGGGGTAAACTGTCTCACTTTACCCCACCATGAAGCACAAGTTGAGTTTAGTCTTAAACATATTTTACATTATTACATTATATATGTTTTAGTTTTAATGTCATAAACATTGTAGAAAAGCCATCATGCCAAGAAACTACACAGAAACAATGTGCAGGTAAGCTAGGGTGTGCAAGAGATCACATGAATCAAAATAATCATAAATTGACCAATCCCCATGATTCTGTTACTAGTCCGATATTAGTGGTTGTCAATCCATCTGTCAGGATTTTAACTATTACAACATGTGTTGTTATGGTAGTTTTAAAGTGGAAAAGTTAGTGGACCACTTTACCCTATAGCCGGGGTAAAGTGGGACACAAGACCACTTTTTTTTAAAACAATCATAATTTCACTGCCCTTTGTCCTGAAGACATTCTGATCACTTCCATAGCTAGAAAACATCCAGAATTAATGGTAAATTTTACTGATATATAATTTTAGCTCGCCTAGAGGGGAGCAAATATAAAAACTGTCTCACATTACCCTGCTCTCCCTTACTTTGGGTTCAGTGCAAACTAGAAAAATGTTGCAGGCTAAAACCCTCAGCTAGGATTGTGAATGTGCTCCATATTAAATGTTAAATCACATTAACTCTTAGCACTGACGTTAGCTCATAGCACCTCTGTGCCAAACTACAGCCTCACAGATCTTCACAGACAGTTTTAGTCGCTGTTCATCCTCAGCTGCAGCTCATCAAGGAAACAACAGAGGAAAAACTGAAGAGGGAAAAGTTATTAAAAAATATATTCCAATCAAGAGATCCACTCGTTTCCTCAGACTGCACCCTCTTTAGCTTCAACTTAACAAATGTATTTGTGCTCAGAACTGGAATATAGATGAATTTGTCTCTTCCACTGGAGGTTCATTACAAGAGATCATGTCATGGCCAATATGGACATGCAACACAACACTGTGCATGTGCAAATATTCAGAACATTGCTGCTAAGGAAATGTTGAATAACCTAGTGTTGCAAAAACAGACTACGATACTGGAAATTCAGAAAGAAATCACCCTGCACTCTCTTGGATCCCCTCCATAATCAAATGACTCACCCAGCCAGCTCAGACGGCCCTAAGCAGTTTTAATACTGATATTACTTTTCTCATTTTGTCTTTGTTATTGACGACACGGCACACTGAGGCCACTCGGCGAGGCAAAGTGTAATTCAACAAAATATCTTTAATAGATATAAACATTTGTACACATCACAGCTCAATGGAAACAGAATTACATGCTGTCACACATGTTAAGAATAAAGGTGCAGGGATGATCTGCTGTGCTAGAGGCCAGAGACTCTTCGTCTCCGAGTCGGGCTCCCTCCATATATCCCCTGTTTATCTTTTTCATATAGCTCCCGTCACGCTCCACTAAATCCAAGCCAATAAAGCAGAGATACATCGAAAAAAATAATCTTGCTGCAAATTCTGATGAATATCAAATTCTCCTTATATACAGTTGCACAGTATCCGAGTACAAAAGGAAACGGTTACAGTATGAGGTTTAAATAAGGACTTTCTCTGGTCATAAATCCAGACTGGGCTTACAAGCAGATTCACGCACTACAGAAACCTGTAGCTGGAATTTCAGGATTCAAGCAATATCTTATTTATTTACTGAACCGTACCAATTTTAATCTACAGAGAGAGAGTCAGGGATCAGATTGAGGCCTTGTAGCATGCAATGGATAGAGGAGGGGGGGTTTATTCCATGTAGCATTTTACATGTTGTCAGCTCTATTGCACTGCAGCAGGCAAGGCTGGAAAGAAGCTGTGTGGACATACATATAATTCTTATTTTGGATCAAGTTTTTTTTTTTATGTTGAAACACTTTTAGTTTAAATGTTATATATTCTCTCAAACTATTAGAAGGACATGCAGAACTCTGACTGCATGTGAGTGTTTTTCTTTAATTGGCCGTCATTTGAATCATAAATACTCTTTACATACAGTCTCATATCGAGGGAAGGAGCGAGAACATGAGTGTAAACATCACATTTTTACAAAACTCTGAATAAGTGACATTGAACTGTAAATTTCTCCATTTAAGGATGGCACCCATATTTTTCAGTTTTACAATACACGTTTTCATCAGCTTGTGACCAGTAGTCCCGAACAAGTTCAACTTGCTTTTAACCCTCGAGAAATCATACACGTGATACACTTGTACAATCTTGTTATATAGGTAAAACAGACAGGCACTTGACCTTACAGTGTTTACGTTATGTGCTATGCAAAAAGTCTCTCTGTCTGCGTCTACCTAGCCACACTGCTACGGTTAAAGCATCTTGTATAGCTTCTCTTCTTTTGGTTAGTAATAAAAAAAATACTCATCAGTGCTGTTACCAATGAAATGTGAAAATTAGAGGATGTCTAAACAGCGATTCATTTACAACACACGGTCATGTAATTCTTGGTAAGTGTCAACCTCTATCAGGGGAATATGGGGCCATTTCACCAACGCGTGCCTGAGTGGAACCAATTTCAAACTGTGTTTGAGCTTTTTAATTGGAAATCTGTTCACTTGTAATTAGCTGTGCAGCTAAACGGGGACAGTAACTGTAAATCCCTTTGGCATGCAGGGAAACCAACAATCCATTAGATCGGACACAAAGCACCATATCAATTTTGTGAAATCTTAAGGAAAGGGACGCATGCTGATCTAAACTGTTACACAGTTGGACCACAGCTCGTTTTCTGTATTCTCTGTGTCTTTTCTTGTAAGGATTCTTGGTCTTTCATGCTGATTATACCACAGATGCACAAGGCTGAAGAAGGATGGCAAGTGTGTTCAGGTCCGGGTTGGCACTGGTTTGGAAGAGCCCGCGAGAAGCAGCTCATGTTATGAGTTTTGGTCCTTGAAGAAACATTAAGTGTGCAAAGTACTGAACGACCAAGATGCAAATCAGCTTGAGTAGTGGTCAAACTCCTAATACCAAGCAGTCAGCGGCTGCACGTGTCAGTTCATGTCGATGGTGTTGAAGACCCACTCTGTGAACTTCTTGAGCTTGGCTGACGCGCTGTAGGACTCCTCCAGGAGGCGCTGGTTGTCCTCTCGCAGACTCTGGATCTGAGCTTGCAGTGACACCTTAGCATCTTTCTCCTGATGGTGACAAAGTTTTTTATGAACTTAAATGTATTGGTTACGAGCACCTTATGATGACTGATGCTCCCACAAGGTACCAAACACAGGAAGAAAGCCACATGTGAAAGATCTGATCTGACATTTTTTTGTCTCTCTACGTACTTTATCTTTTTACAGAGGAAAGAGGCAACAATACACCAAAAGTAGAATCCATCCTTTAAATCCTTTAACTTCTGAAAACTTTTTGGCAAAGTGCTTAATTGTCTTACATGTATTATCATTTATTGATTTTATCCTTTTATTCCTCTTTTTTTCTTATCTATTTTGGGGAATTTTGGGTGATTTTTTCCATCTTTTTCTACATTTTTTGTATTATTTCAATTACCTGAATTTACTAACCTTAGTTATTCAGTGTTCAAATCCTTGTTTATTTATGTACAGCACTTGAAAAGTGTTGCATAAATAAAGTGTATTACTATTTATTATTTTAGGATCTACGTCACTGAAACCTATTCCCCTTACTTTAATAGGTCTGTAGAGCTAGTGTGGAGAACACATAATAAACCGAAGCTATGTTTACACATGTTTCCCTTCCTACAGCAAGATACCTGACTCAGGTATCATTCCAGTCAGTCACACAATATCAGCTTTTGATCTGTTGTGCACTCTGTGTTTGGCTGGAAGCTTTGTTTCAGTTGGACCCACGGTTAATGTTTAGCTGGCATGGTTAGAGCGCGACCATTGTCGGGTTGTATCTCAAAGGGCCAATACACTGATTGGATATTGATGGCTTCTATGCAAATGCTTGACAAACGTACAACTGAAGCTCAACACACCTTCTTCAGGTCCTCCTGCAGGGCCTTCACCATTGACTCCAGCTGGCCGACCTTACCCGTCATACAGGCTGGAGTCTCTCTGTGAAGGGGGAGACACAAGACATGAGCCGAGACACACACTGATACTTCAAAGCAAAGCTCTGGGCCAAGGACTGGTCTCTATACTGTGTAAAGGTTACCAATTCAATCAGAGAGGCTGCTCTTTATTAATAATATTTCACTTGTATATGTTCCAACAAGGAGGAGGATCACAATTTGGTACGAGCTTATTGAAGGCAAATCAAGACCCTGAAGCATTTAGAGGAACCAGTTTTACCCAGGCGAGGGTTGTCTCAGAGGGGCTGCCTGGGGTTCAGCCTGCTGGGGGCTGGTGGCTGCAGCACTTTCAGCCTGGGAGTTCTCCTCCTGGGCTGCTAGATAGACCAACCTCTGCTCTGAATAGGAAACAGTCAAACACACCATTAGACCTGGAGAGAGAACAAATATGGACTAACAGTGCCCTCCTCTGGCCAGAATAAACAGATGGGTGAAAGTAGTAATTAACCTTTACTCCAATTGATTTCTAAGAGGAATTGAAAACAATGTGAGCCTACCCTCGAAGGCCTTGGCAGCATCCACCAGGTGGGCCCAGTCCAGCGGACCATCTGCCCCATTGTCTGGCAGGGGCATGAGGGCTGGGTCCTCCAGCTGCTGCCTCTTCTTCTCCAGCTCCAGCTCTGAGGTGTCTGTTGCTGTCAGGTCTCCTGGGAAGGAGAAACAGAAAAGTAAATACACTGAGACATTTCGATACCAATGCTAACGCTACATTAGTAATTGTGAATGTGATAAAAGCCAATCAGCCTTTGGAAGCTTTGTGTACAGTCGTCATTATTGCAGGAAGAAATATCCTATTACAAATCCCCAGATCAAAATTTATAATATTTATTTCCTCCACAATCAACATATGTATCACCCTCCCTCCTCTATTACCAGCTATAAAGTAAGACAATAAGAATGAGCATAATATTCACCCAGGGATTTGTGTGACACTCGCCGGCTTGGTCCTTGGCGAGAGATGGGTGAGCGTGGAATGGTGGAGCAGCTGAACAGGAGGTCAGTGGGCGTGTCACGTTGTCCACTGGAGGATGGGTCCCTCTGCCCGCTGTAGATGCTCTCATCTGACAGAGTTCTCTGCAGGGAGCGATGACTGGGTGGCGGACCCGGAAACAGCGGCTGCGGATATGGACGGAGACGGGCAAGAAACAACAGGTCTGAGGTGAGACAGAGTTATAATTATACACCCAGGTGTAATATTTCTAACAGAGTCTCCAGAGTCATTTAACCCGGGAGAGAATATCATTTGCCGATTGTACACAAAAGCCAGATGTTAGTGGCTGTTTTAAATAGTGGAAAGGAGTATTGATTTACAGGCACCGGTAAAGACAATGGGACCGCAGCTTTTCTCAGTACCTTCTCATCACTTGTAGTAGGTGGAGGGCTGTCAAGTGTGATGAGCTTCTTCAAGTCTTCTTCAAGGCTGGACTTGGCAGTGTGCCGCTGAGGCGACTGGGAGCCCCGGAGATTGGCCCTGAGCTGTGGTTGGCCGCCCAGAAGACCATCACTCTGGTGCCGTCTGGGGAGGGAAGCGAAACTCTACTCAGACAAAGACCTCTTTTATCCAAATAACACACATTTGATTATATATATAAATATATACATACATAAAAATCAGGAATCTTTGTTATGTTTTTGTGTGAATGCACAATCTGGACTGATTAAAATAATCTCATTATACTCTATACTATGACAATAGAGATAACTGGAGTTTAAAGGAGGTGATCGAGATTTTAAGAAGACGTTTCTGTGACTAGAAGTCAAAATTGGGGGGAAATGTAAATGACAATTTCCCTTAACATGACACATGATTGCTTCATCAGGAACAACTGTGGTTTGCTGAACCGCTGCACAGTAGCTGTCATCCAACACAAATACATTTTTGCTCTTTGAGTCATACACAAAAGACATATGTTGCCTCAATTGAATAAAAAGAGGATGTTTCTTTCATCACTCTTTCCTGGTAATAAAACAGTAAAATACACAGCTTCACCACATGATGGCAGTGTTGACCAAATTACGAAAAGCATCAACACAAGCTGAGCAGTCATTGGGACAAAATGTGACAAAATCTATAAATCTATAAAATATGGTTTTAACCATTCACAGCGGATGAGTAAAAACTTACTTGCGTGTGTTGCCAAAGTCCACAGAGTTGACGGTTCCGCCTGGTTTCCTCCAGCCAATCAGGTACTTCGAGGTCGCTCCTTGACGGGGGTAGAAACTCTTGGTCCCTGGAGACTGGGGGTTCTGGGATGTAGACGAAGTGCCTGCCTCAGCCGTCTCGTCCTGTGGGGACACTGGGCTGCAGCCGTGACCCATCGGGCTCCCTGAGTGGCCAGAACTGGAGGCGACATGAGACAAGAGAAAAGCGTCACAGACTTTGATTTTCATGTAATGGTAAAACACACAAGCAGAAGTGGCAGCAAAGTCTGTCAGGAGTTATGTTGTTTAATTTTAATTTTGCATATGAAGAATATTTCATACAGTGGAGGACATATTCATTAATTTGACTAGAAATGTATTTCTTTAAAAACAGAAAAAAAATATATTAACAGTAGCATTAAGGCTGTCAGAACAGTCAGATTCTCTCACCACATGTTCAATCAATTCATCTGCCACTCCTGCAAGTACGATCAACTAATGAATTCATAAATAACAAAATAGGGCACAATGTCCTTGCACTTCCTTCTCAGCGCCTTCAAATAACGTTTCCCCGAAGTTTGACATAAAAGCTTGTATTTTCAAACAGCATGCTTTATGTCTGTGTGTGTATGCACAATACATAGCAGCCGATATACAGGTCTGGTGGAGAAGAGTTATTTCTGGCGGACTGAAGGAGAGAGGGAAAGAAAGCTTTGGTTGACTCAAAGAATGTGGGATTTAGAAAAGAAGGAGAACGGAGCTGAGCTCAGTCTCTATCTTCTAGCAACTTCAAGCACTTATTTCTAGCACTGATACCAGGGAATGGAGACGCATACAAATGCAAAACACACACACACACACACATGCTCACACCCACACAGTTATTCCTGTCTTCCTCTCACTTTGTTATTGCCAAACCACAGAGCCCCGGACTTTTCCATCTGCTCCGGTGCAGGATATATCTAGACTACAATGAATCACTGTCTGTTTAATTAAACATTGATGCGAGGATACATATTCTTCAGCTTCCTGCAGAGCTGACGGTAACAGAACAGCAGCACACCTGGAGTGGGAGCTGGCATCGTTCAGGCTGTAGGAGCCATCGTCAGGCCCGAGTGGAAACGCTGTCGGGCTCTTCGCTGGGACATCGCTGCCGCCGACGGCAACAAGAGAGTCTGGAGTTGGAGGTGAACTGTCAGTTACCCTCTGGCTGCCTGCTGTGTCATCCTGCCATGGGATTTTGTCCTTAGCCCTGAAGGCACCTGTGGAGGAGGAAGTGCTGCTCTGGGTGGCGGTGAAGGAGGTGGCGTCGATGCCACTGTCAGTGGAGGCGCCCTGGAGGTAGCCGTTCAGCTCTAGATCGCTCCGTACTCCTGAACGTGAGCTGACTTCGTACCATTTCTCATCGCTGTGGGCTGAGCTGGAGGCGTTGCTTGAGAGCGTGTTGCTGCTCGACTGGCTCGATGAATATGGAGCATCCAACTATTGACACATGAGAAGTCAAACAGTCATTTTCAAACTTAAAAAACATGGTTTCCTGATATTTTGCTGTAAATATTCCCAAAACTGGTTTCCCAGAGTGTCACCTCTGTCTCTCTTCGATGACTGAGAACCTACGATTACCACTGAAGTGCTAGGAAACATTTTAATGACCGTCCTTGGTGCAGGGTTGATATACACTTACTGTAGCGCTTACAAGGGAAGGAAATTACATGTGGTGCTTGTTGATTCCAGCTCACCTTAGTGCTTTTGTTTGGAGACATGTGGCTGCTCTGCTCTGCCAGCTGCAGTCGAGGAATCACCGCCTTGGAAACCCCAGTGTCTGCAGGAAGCAAAGACACAACAAAGATAAGGGACATTATTATCGAAGCTATGTGTTGTTCGATCCTATCGCTAATAGTTCCTCCTACCTGCATTGGCTTTGTCTCCCTGTCTGCTCGCATCAACCTCCCCTGTTCGGGACCATCCGACGCCAGTGCTTGAGCAACTTTTGATCCCATTGGCAGCGTCACCTACTACCTGCCGCGCCGATGACACAGGGGACTGGCAGTTGTTGTTATTAAACCTAGAGGGAGGATGAAGAAGGTCACTTGCAGGAAGTGCAGCAGGCCAATTTTGTATGAGGTGTATAACCACTTGCCACGGGAAGAAAAACGTACCCATCAGGCGCAGACTTCTGCCTCCAGTTGGTGGAGCTCATGGTGTCGGGGTAGGAGAGGTTGGAGGGGGAGTTTGTGTTGTGCAGTGTGCGACCCATCACGATGGAGCAGGCCATGGCGTAGTTGTCGTTCCCTGGCGAGTATCTGTGAGGACACATTTCAGGATTTCATTCAAGACGAATACTGCCACCAGACAGCCTTAGTTCATAGTCTGCAGGTTTCATTAGAGCATAACAATCTATTTTGCAAACCTTTTGGGGTTGTTTGGCCGACCGTCGCTGGACACACTCCGAGGAATAACAGCAGAGTTTCGGTCACTGTGGTCTGGGGGCGGGGCCTTGATCAGCGTTCCCCCTGTGGCGCGTGTTTGAGGGCTGGATGAGGTGCGTGGCCACTTTGTGTTGTTGTTGGCCGGGCGGAAGGGGAACTTTAACTCATAGGGCATTCCCTCCTTGTGGTTCTTGTAGTCCACTAGTGGCATGTGGTAGATTTCCGAGCAGCCTCTGTTGCCACATAAAAGGTTCAGGGTCAGAATACGACAGTGTCAAACTTAAAAAACTACATACAGCTGCAATAACTGCAGTCTCTCTTTGAGCTATACATACTAGACATAAATATAGAACTATATGGACGTTTTCTGACAGCTCCCACGCAAGCTTGTCAAAAAACCAAAAGAGATTATCTGGGTTCACAGTGAGCGAGTGGGCATGTTGATGACGTTTCTTTCCTCACAACGGATACAGATCTGAAAAAATCCACCAAATAATACAAATAGCTCAGGATCCCAAAAACATGTCATGCAAGTAAAGGATGCCACTGAACTTGGATAAATTCATTTTGGTGATAAGAGCCAATGCTGCTGCTAATGTGTTGTAAACAAAAAAACACATCTCTGCACCTAAATGTATAAATTGCTTCCTGCATGCTGTGCCGCCCCTCACCTGAATGCCTCAGAGAATTCTGTGTTGTTGTAAATGCCTCTGAAAGGAAAATCTACAGCTGTGTGGCTTTTTTGCGAAAGGGAAAGTTCATAGAAAGTCCAGACCCCATTGTCTGGGCTTTCTCCGGAGTTCATGTCCGAAAACAGCTTGTTAACTGTACCTGCGCGGTGTGGAGTCCTCATGTGGAGGAATGATAACCACCTTCACGGTGACGGAGGTGCGGAGCAGGTCGATCATTTGCTCGTGAGACAGCGAGGCCACGGACACCTTGCAAATCTCAACCAGGCGGCTGCCCTGCCTCAGCCCAGCCTGCCAGGCGTAACCGTAGGGCTCCACTTCCGCTACAATGCCCTCGAAGTTGACGTGAAAGCCCAGCTGGCCCAGAGCGTTGCGGCGCAGGGTCATCTCTGTGGTCTGACAGCCCTTGGTCAACAGCTGCAGAACAGAAACAGAGAAGGAGCGGTGGAGGAGTGGAAGAATTGAACAATGCAACCAAGTAAGAATCTTTTGCAGGTAATCTTAAATATTGTCTTCCATTCAAGACACATCTCATTACAAGTGCTCCATTCCCAGAAAGGCTAAAGAATAAATTTCAATTAATACAAGAACTTTAAATTAAAATCTGTATAATCCCCTCATACTTAACCATTTTGTTAGACATCCTGTCTATCCCTTCCTCTCACTAAGAGAAATTAAATAGTGGTAAATAGTGTTCAGCAAAGCCCAGGACTGTTCTGATGCATGTCAAGATTTCAAAGGCCATGAAAAACAAAAAAACTAACACATTCCTGCATTCTTAAGAAAAAGCACGTGTCAGTACTGGTCGCAGGCAACACTGATGTCTTAACTTTGTTTACCATCAATTAGAAGGTGAGTGAAGTCTGAGGAGTGATTTAAATAACCCACCAAAGAGCGCGGTCTTACCTACATCACGTTAAAAACCTCAGTAATGATATCACATCACCAAATGACTATGTATTATGCTTTAGCGTGACTTGTAATCACAGTCAACAAAACGGCTGCGTTTTTTTCTGGTGACCGTATAATTTGAGGCGTCGCCCTTATGTTGCTATAATAACACCAACAATACTTGTGTTTTTCCATTCTAATGTTGTTGGGGGGGGGGGGGGGTCAGAACCTATGGTAGCCTTGAGTTGTCATAAAAACTCTAAAGGAGTTTAGTTTGTCCAGTTTTGGACTACTGTAAAAAACATGGTGCCTTCCGTAAAGAGGACCCGCTCCTGATGTAAATATAAAGTATCAGCGGAATAAATATCTAGATCAAATTATATTAAAGGTGGTTTCATAAGAGGACTTTGGGCCTTGGTGGAGATATGCACTCTATCGTCATTCTGGTAAGAAAATGTAAGCATGACAATAAAAGTAGTAGTTATTAGTCCAAGATAAGAGGATTTATGCAGGGATCAGAGTGACCTCTGATCCCTGCAGCAGATGGTGTGTGCGTGTGTGTGTGTGTTACTGAGAAGTACCATTACAGACAGCGGTGCAACCCCACTGACCTCCAGTCTTTTGACAACCTCTCCGAAGTCTTCTGTGTTGTTGTTGATCGAGCGCAGTGACACACTCTCACCACGCTCGTAGTAGATCTTCATGGAGGCGGGGCTCCCCGTTGACCAACCAATCACGTCCCGTGTGGCACAGTTAAAAACCACCGCTTTGGCCTCCTGATCCAACAGGATGATGAAGTCATTGGAGATGGCCAATAGGCACTCGCGTTCGGCACCAGCCACCTGATCTTCTGCATGCACCTGCCAGGTCACCGCCCCAAGACTCCGAAGCTCCCCCCCACTGTACGGACGCACCTTCTCCCGCCGTTTGTGTGCCAGGGAGATGAAGGGGAACTTTCCAGTGGGCTCCAGCGGCGTGGTGGTCACGTGGCGCTCCGCCAAGTCGCGCAGGTACTCCTGACGTGTGCGTGTTGCCATGGCACCAAACTTATCAGACTTGTGGGCAGCGTTTTCAGCGTTGATGACTTTTGCCAAAAGGAAATCCCTGAAGACTGTTGACTTGGGGAAAGTCACACCTTTGGGGATTGGCGGGCCGAAGATGGGAACGTCCTGGGAACGGGTAACGGCCACACTGCAGAGGGAGAAGAAGAGAGGCAGATTGTGAGGTCCCTGCTGCAATAATCTATAAAACTATAAAAGTACTTTAAAAGTGGTAATTAAAGCAGTTATGTTCTTCTATAATTTCATAATACAACAAACCCTAATCTGTAAAACCATATACAGGTCAAAAATAATAAAATAGAACTTTAAGTATATCTCAAATGAGATACATGAATTATGCATAGACTAAAACAAATGTGCATATTCCTATAACCAAGAAATAATATGGTGTGATGGGTTGCAAGTACAAACAGCACATGTGGGCTCATTAAAAAGCAAAGTGGAGACATCTGTACACGGTTTCCTGAGGTATTGTTGCATTTGACCCGATTCATTGTGAGCATAAAGGAGGGCGTTAAAATACCTACGGGCAAGGCTCTTCTCCCGTTACCATCTACTGCTCCTATTCCATTTGCACACAATGACCGTCCTCGAGTTGCATTACTATGAATTAGTAAACAGGTGTAGGAAGTTCTGTCTCATACCAGTTGTTCATAGGAAACTGGGGTCAAAGTAGCCTGGATGCCAGACGAATTTAGCCCCGCCCACAACATTTTTGGTCGGACATTCTGACTAGAATTGTGAGTCTGACAACGTCAGGCTAGGGTCAAAGTAAAACTATTCAACAATGTGCTGTTTTAAAACTTAATGGGATTCAAATTCCATTTGGATTGTTCGGGCTGCATGTTTATTCCTACTCTGGGTGCATGATGCCTCAAGGCAATTTGATGGTTATAGAGAGGATTATATATGTATACATACAGTCAGGGGCATATACGCTAAAAGCCAATGAGAATGTGAAAGCCGAGACATGGCCTAGGATAAGCTGATGTGACAGTCCTGACAAGTCGCCTTCCAGTCCATTAAACAGATAACACAGCCATTGCCTGTAGCAGAAATGTTGCAAACCATGCCCGACTACACCCGGCGTATAAATACTATACATCCAATCACAGTTGACAAGCCAGCTCCCAGTGCTGACACCCTGCCACTCTCTGCTACATCATGGTATGGAGAAGCAGTGCTATGCCAGAGCTGGCGAGCACAGACAGCCTACATTTCCCAAACAAAGATCTAGTTATGCAATCCGCCTCTTTGGCCCCGTGTGACTTTAAGGCAGCGTTTGAAAGCAGCAGATTAGCACCCTGCTGGCCCCGGGCCACTTACTCCGCTAATGCTCTGGCCTGGCTCAATATGACCTGAGCATCATCCAAATCTCAGCAGCAGGCCACAACTGGCTATTAATAACCAGATGACTCAACAAATCATAACGTATACCTTATTAAGAGATAAGAGAAGACAGTGCATAACCGACAATGTGTTATACAAGATATATAAACAAAGCCATGTTAAATGATGCCCAATAATACAAAACAAACACCTCTTCAAGCTAGTGTGTGTGTTTGTGTGTGTATGTAAGAATCTTTGAGTGTGATGCGTGTTTTTATGTTTACAAAAACTCCAAAGACAAATCACTGCATCAGTTGCTCAGCATGTTTTAATAAAACTGACACAACATACAACGATAACTTACCTCAGGGTTTCACCAAAAATTAACTACAGTCTTCAGAGCACTGAGGCAAAATATCCAGAAAGTTTGTTGTAATCAATTCAAGGCGACCAAAGTATTTGCTACGTCAACGTTAACTTGATTCTGTTCTGCAGCTACAATTTCAGACTCAAGACACATCACACAGCAGAGTGGCAATGCCTTGTAGCTGTTCCCCTTCTCTTGTCCTGACACAGGATTGTCTCCAAGCCACCAGGGGAAAGCATCCAGGGGAACACTTGCGACAGTCTTGAGTGAAGTCTTGACATATGGCACCTCAATCCACAGAACATGAGAGGAAGCCAAAGGCAGAAAGTGTTGACTCAGGTGGGGTGGCTACCATTCGATTGTCTCAAGGACTTTGCGTCTCGCACCTCTCCATTTCATCAATGAGACAAATC